>NW_028319091.1:0-85466 GCF_062004578.1 Staurois parvus
CCTCGGAGTTGGTCTTAATCACCGCCAAATCGGTGATCCTAGAATGGTGACAACCTTCACCACCATCAATTCTCCACAGGTAACCCTTTAAAAAAAAACCCTGCAGGTCCTCAGTTTAGAGTTGTGAGTAATGAGCCGAGAAACAGGATATTGCAACATGTGCATCGCGAGCAACGATTTTAGTGCCTAGGCTCTCCCAACACACGTGTTCACCTTCGCATACAGTCACGGCCCAAAATCTTGGAGAAACAAAAAGCCAAATCTGACCCATTCCACGCAAAACCCCAAAAATGGACCGGACAAAATTATTAGCACCTTCTCAAAATGTTAAGAGATAATTACATTCCAGGTCTGTGATGTTCCTGTAATTTGTCATTAGACTCCCCCGTATCCATGACCAGGTGATGACAACATGGAGATCCCACCGACAACCAGGGACAAGGGTGACACATGGCCTCCACCTTTCTGTGGTGTGTCTCTGTGTGCCACATGGAGGAGAGGAAGAGCAGCAAAGAATTGTCTGAGGATTGGAGAACAAAGATTGTGGAGATGCATGGACCATCTCAAGGTTACAAGTCCATCTCCAGAGATCTTCATGTTCCTGCGTCCACTGTGCGTAACATTGTCAAGAAGTTTACAGCCCATGGCACTGTAGCTAATCTCCCTGGATGTGGATGAAAGAGAAAAATTGATCAAAGATTGCAACGAAGGATTGTTGGAATGGTGGATGAAGAACCTCAATCAACTTCCAGACAAATCCAAGCTGACCTTCAGGCACCGGGTACAACTGTGTCCACTCCCACTATACGTCGCCATCTGAATGAAAAGGGACGCTATGGGAGGAGACCCAGGAGGACCCCACTGCTGACACAGAAATATGGGAGGAGACCCAGGAGGACCCCACGGCTGACACAGAAATATGGGAGGAGACCCAGGAGGACCCCACCGCTGACACAGAAATATGGGAGGAGACCCAGGAGGACCCCACCGCTGACACAGAAATATGGGAGGAGACCCAGGAGGACCCCACCGCTGACACAGAAATATGGGAGGAGACCCAGGAGGACCCCACCGCTGACACAGAAATATGGGAGGAGACCCAGGAGGACCCCACAGCTGACACAGAAATATGGGAGGAGACCCAGGAGGACCCCACCGCTGACACAGAAATATGGGAGGAGACCCAGGAGGACCCCACCGCTGACACAGAGATATGGGAGGAGACCCAGGAGGACCCCACGGCTGACACAGAAATATGGGAGGAGACCCAGGAGGACCCCACCGCTGACACAGAAATATGGGAGGAGACCCAGGAGGACCCCACCGCTGACACAGAGATATGGGAGGAGACCCAGGAGGACCCCACCGCTGACACAGAAATATGGTAGGAGACCCAGGAGGACCCCACCGCTGACACAGAAATATGGTGGGAGACCCAGGAGGACCCCACCGCTGACATAGAAATATGGGAGGAGACCCAGGAGGACCCCACCGCTGACACAGAAATATGATAGGAGACCCAGGAGGACCCCACCGCTGACACAGAAATATGGGAGGAGACCCAGGAGGACCCCACCGCTGACACAGAAATATGGTGGGAGACCCAGGAGGACCCCACCGCTGACATAGAAATATGGGAGGAGACCCAGGAGGACCCCACCGCTGACACAGAAATATGATAGGAGACCCAGGAGGACCCCACCGCTGACACAGAAATATGGGAGGAGACCCAGGAGGACCCCACCGCTGACACAGAAATATGGTGGGAGACCCAGGAGGACCCCACCGCTGACATAGAAATATGGGAGGAGACCCAGGAGGACCCCACCGCTGACACAGAAATATGATAGGAGACCCAGGAGGACCCCACCGCTGACACAGAAATATGGGAGGAGACCCAGGAGGACCCCACCGCTGACACAGAAATATGGTGGGAGACCCAGGAGGACCCCACCGCTGACATAGAAATATGGGAGGAGACCCAGGAGGACCCCACCCCTGACACAGAAGTATGGTAGGAGACACAGGAGGACCCCACCGCTGACACAGAAATATGATAGGAGACCCAGGAGGACCCCACCGCTGACACAGAAATATGGTGGGAGACCCAGGAGGACCCCACCGCTGACACAGAAATATGGGAGGAGACCCAGGAGGACCCCACCGCTGACACAGAGATATGGGAGGAGACCCAGGAGGACCCCACCGCTGACACAGAAATATGGTAGGAGACCCAGGAGGACCCCACCGCTGACACAGAAATATGATAGGAGACCCAGGAGGACCCCACCGCTGACACAGAAATATGGTAGGAGACCCAGGAGGACCCCACCGCTGACACAGAAATATGGTGGGAGACCCAGGAGGACCCCACCGCTGACATAGAAATATGGGAGGAGACCCAGGAGGACCCCACCGCTGACACAGAAGTATGGTAGGAGACCCAGGAGGACCCCACTGGTGACACAGAAATATGGTAGGAGACCCAGGAGGACCCCACTGCTGACACAGAAATATGGTAGGAGACCCAGGAGGACCCCACTGCTGACACAGAAATATGGTAGGAGACCCAGGAGGACCCCACCGCTGACACAGAAATATAGGAGGAGACCCAGGAGGACCCCACGGCTGACACAGAAACATGGGAGGAGACCCAGGAGGACCCCACTGGTGACAGAAATATGGCAGGAGACCCAGGAGGACCCCGCTGCTGACACAGAAATATGGTAGGAGACCCAGGAGAACCCCACTACTGACACAGAAATATGGGAGGAGACCCAGGAGGACCCCACCGCTGACACAGAAATATGGGAGGAGACCCAGGAGGACCCCACCGCTGACACAGAAACATATTGGAAGTCAGATTGGAGTTTGCCAAAACTTACCTGAGGAAGCCAAAACCCTTCTGGCAGAATGTGCTGTGGACAGATGGAACAAAACTCCAGCTTTTTGGTAAAGCCCATCATTCTGCTGTTATCAGAAAAAGCAATGAGGCCTTCAAAGAAAAGAATCCAGTCCCTCCAGTCACACATGGTGGGGGGTCACAGTCCCTCCAGTCACACATGGTGGGGGGTCACAGTCCCTCCAGTCACACATGGTGGGGGGGGGGTCACTGATGGTTTGGGGTGGCTTTGCTGCTTCAGGCACTGGGTGTCTTGGCCGTGTGGATGGTATTATGGAATCTGAAGACTACCAAAGAATCCTGGGGTGCAATGTAGGGCCCGGTGTCAGAAACTTGGGTCTCCATCAGAGGTCATGGGTCTTCCAGCAGGACAATGACCTAAATCACACGTCAAAAAGCCCCCAGAAATGGTGTCAGGCAAAGCGCTGGAGAGGACTGAACTGGCCAGCAATGAGTCCAGATCTCCATCCCATAGAGCTCCTGTGGAGAGATCTCAGACCAGCAGTTGGGGGAAGGAACCTTCCAATCTGAGAGACCCGGAGCAGTTGGAGGAAGAAGAGCGATCCAAAATTCCAGCAGACAGGTGGAGGAAACTCATTGATGGTCACAGTAAGCCATTGATTTCAGGTATTGTTGCCAAGGGGTGAGCGACCAAATATTACATGGAGGCAGGGGTGGACTGACAACTCATGGGGCTCCCGGGCAATAGGGGATCATGGGGCCCCTGTGTCCTTGCCCACAGTCAAAGCACACCCAAAAAAGCCTATAAAAGGTACCAGGGGCATTTCATGGGACCCCTACCGACCCCGGGCCCTCGGGCAGTGCCTGAGTGCTCGAATGGTCAGTCCGCCCCTGCATGGAGGGTGCCAATAATTTTGTCCGGTCCATTTTTGGGGTTCTGTGTGGAATGGGTCAGATTTGGCTTCTTTGTTTCTCCACTTTTTGGTGTCACCGATACAAACAAATAGAAGAAATACGAGAACGCCGAAACAGTTGTGATTGCGACAATTTTCTGGGTGAAGTGGCGCATTATCGGACAGAAATGGGCAGGGGGGGCGGGGCAGGGCAGGGGGGGTTTTGAGGGGACAAGATTTTTGGTCATGACGGTAGGCGTGTATGTGGGGGTTGGGGGCCGTCATTTTTTTTTTTCTCCGCATAGGAGTCAAATAGTGTCCACATCATGCAGGCATTGACCAAGGCACCCAAAGAGGGACCCCCAGCCGGAACTAAAAGGGGCCTGATGCTGATCACATGACTGCTGCTGATGAAGGGGGCGTCGGCCCTGAAACGCATTGTCTTCTTTCTGCTCTGAATCCATTTCATCATTAATGATCTCCAACTCTCAGACTTTTCTTTGGCGTTCTCATTGGACCGTAACTATCCAATAGAAAGGGTCCTCTCCGTCCAGGCAGTGACGCAGATACCTGAAGAAGGACCCAAGTAGAAGACTCGAAGAGGGAGGGAGTCACATGACTGCGGTTGTTTTTCTTTTTATCATTTTATCCGGAGTGCGGCTTTAGCACCGAGGGCAGGAAACTCCCAGAAGGCCGACTCAGAAAACTAAGCCACACCCCTTGCTGGCTCTAGGGGCGGGAACTCGCCATCAGCAGCATTTACACCACCCAGACAGAAGAGGGCAGCGGAGAACTCATCACATGACCAATGTACAGTGCCCCCTCAGTCAGAGAACCGTAATGAGTCCAGGGTCAGGAAGGACTGCACTGTAGGCCGGGAAGTGTGTATGGACTACAGAACACCTCCCCCCATAGCATGGGGGAAGAGGCGGAATATTCCGCCTAGAGCAGTATTTCCCAACCTTTATTCAGTGGTGGCCCTTTAAGGAGATAGTAAGTGGACTATTCACGACAGCCCTCCCCACATGCCAGAGTCCCCCTTCACCTCAGAGGTTCCCCCTTTATGTCAGAGTCCCCCTTCGCAAGAGGTAACCCCTTTATGTCAGAGTCCCCCTTCACATCAGAGGTAACCCCTTTATGTCAGAGTCCCCCTTCGCATCAGAAGTTCTCCCTTTATGTCAGAGTCCCCCTTCGCATCAGAGGTTCCCCCTTTATGTCAGAGTCCCCCTTTCCCCTCAGAGGTTCCCCCTTTATGTCAGAGTCCCCCTTCGCATCAGAGGTAACCCCTTTATGTCAGAGTCCCCCTTCGCATCAGAGGTAACCCCTTTATGTCAGAGTCCCCCTTCGCATCAGAGGTTCCCCCTTTATGTCAGAGTCCCCCTTCACATCAGAGGTAACCCCTTTATGTCAGAGTCCCCCTTCGCATCAGAGGTTCCCCCTTTATGTCAGAGTCCCCCTTTCCCCTCAGAGGTTCCCCCTTTATGTCAGAGTCCCCCTTCGCATCAGAGGTAACCCCTTTATGTCAGAGTCCCCCTTCGCATCAGAGGTTCCCCCTTTATGTCAGAGTCCCCCCTTCACATCCATTGTACCCTCTTTATGTCAGAGTCCCCCTTTTGCCTCAGAGGTTCCCCCTTTATGTCAGAGTCCCCCTTCGCATCAGAGGTTCCCCCTTTATGTCAGAGTCCCCCTTTGCATCAGAGGTTCCCCTTTTATGTCAGATTCCCCCTTCGCATCAGAGGTTCCCCCTTTATGTCAGAGTCCCCCTTCGCATCAGAGGTTCCCCCTTTATGTCAGAGTCCCCCCTTCACATCCATTGTACCCTCTTTATGTCAGAGTCCCCCTTTTGCCTCAGAGGTTCCCCCTTTATGTCAGAGTCCCCCTTCGCATCAGAGGTTCCCCCTTTATGTCAGAGTCCCCCTTCGCATCAGAGGTTCCCCTTTTATGTCAGATTCCCCCTTCGCATCAGAGGTTCCCCCTTTATGTCAGAGTTCCCTTTCGCATCAGAGGTTCCCCCTTTATGTCAGAGTCCCCCTTTCACCTCTGAGACCCTCCCATCCAGGGCTGTGGATAAGGGGGTACCAGCAGCCCTCCTATACGGGGCCCAGGCCAGCAGGGGGGCCGATGCAGCTGGGTGAATCAGATGTGGGCAGGGAGGGTGATCAGCGGGGGGAGGGGGGCCATTACTGGAACCGATCCCCTGTTTGGCTCTCCCTGCACCAGCTGAAAGCTGGATTCTTCTCCCTCCCGCTGGCTTTCAGCTGCTGCAGAGAGAGACATACAGGGGATCGGTTCCAGTAATGGCCCCCTTTGATGCCGCACCCATCACCCTCCCTATGCATCATACGTCCCCCCCCCATGTGCCCCTGCCCCCCCCCCCCCCAGTGCTGCCAGCTTTCCTCCTCTCCATTGGCAGCACACAATAGGATCCTTCAGGATGGAGAGTGGGGGAATGGTCCGGTAAATATGTCACATTCACCAGTCCCTTTTTCCTCTGAATGCACACAGTGAGTGATGGGTACTGATCACTCACTGTGTTCATTCATAACTGAAGCATGGGGGCCTATCAGATTGCCTGGGGCCTCGTGGTTTCTAACATCAGCCCTGCTCCCATCACTATACATGGGGGCCATCCATTACATCAGAGAACTCTATGACAGAGCACCCCCGCCCCCCCCCCCCCATCCCATTAGTATTTCCATCATCACAGAGTCCTCTCATTGCATTAAATTCCTCCCATCACTAAGTCCACCAATCACATCAGAGGCTTACCTTTTGGATCCAGCAGCAGGACAGAGGGTGGGAGGCGGAGGAGGAAGACTTTGTCCTCAACTGAATGCTGGGGGGGTAGCGAGGGGGTTCCTGCATGCTGCCTGCCCTGGATCAGCATCATGTGTTGCCATGGTACAGGCGGGCCACTAATGCCATAGCAACTATCGGTGCCATGCATCCTGCCCTAGAGCATCATTGGTTGTTATGGTGCTGGAAGCTGGACCACCCACATCATGGCAACTCATGACGCTGATCCAGGGGAGACTAGATTCTGCGCTTGATGTGGATCCAGGGGAGGTTGGGTTCTGCGCGTGACACTGATTGAGGGGAGATTGGGTTCTGCACGTGATGCTGGTCCAGGGGAGACTGGGTTCTGCGCATGATGCTGATCCAGGGGAGACTAGATTCTGCGCTTGATGTGGATCCAGGGGAGACTGGGTTCTGTGCATCACGCTGATCCAGGGGAGACTGGGTTCTGTGCATCACGCTGATCCAGGGGAGACTGGGTTCTGTGCATCACGCTGATCCAGGGGAGACTGGGTTCTGTGCATCACGCTGATCCAGGGGAGACTGGGTTCTGTGCTTGACGCTGATCTAGGGGAGACTGGGTTCTGTGCATGACGCTGATCTAGGGGAGACTGGGTTCTGTGCTTGACGCTGATCTAGGGGAGACTGGGTTCTGTGCATGATGCTGATCCAGGGGAGACTAGATTCTGCGCTTGATGTGGATCCAGGGGAGACTGGGTTCTGTGCATCACGCTGATCCAGGGGAGACTGGGTTCTGTGCATCACGCTGATCCAGGGGAGACTGGGTTCTGTGCATCACGCTGATCCAGGGGAGACTGGGTTCTGTGCATCACGCTGATCCAGGGGAGACTGGGTTCTGTGCATCACGCTGATCCAGGGGAGACTGGATTCTGTGCATGACGCTGGTCCAGGGCAGACTGGGTTCTGCGCATGATGCTGATCAAGAGGAGACTGAGTTCTGCGCTTGACTGCTTTAGTTTTACTTTAAAGCAGAACTCCGGTCATTTATTAGTTTTTTTTCTGGCACTGCTTGGATCAGCTGCTCATTCTTGCTAGTGGTGAGGACCGAGCTCACACTTACCAGACCCGCCGATCCTTAGGAAAACCGCGCTCCCCCACGGTCCACATTGAGTGTGCTCACATCAGGAACAGTCCATTTACAAGACTGCTGGACCCGGGAAGGGGGGGGGGGAGCCAAAAGGACCGATCTTGTGAGGGGAGGATCAGCGGGTCAGGTGAGAACATCTTCGGTGTCCTCTCCCCTAGAACAGAATGAGTATTGGTCCCGTGAAATGCCGCTGCTCAGGACAAACATTTCTTTTCCTGGATTCCTACTTCAAAGTTGAACTCTAGGATACTAAAGAGCGCTGACACTGTACTAACGGCACCGGGCAGGAAGGGGGTAACCACTTGTTCTCTGCCCTATATACTGCTACATGGCGGCACGGCTGTGCAAAATTTTGTGTGTGTATATGAATTGCATTTCTAGACTTTGCAGAACTGTCCACGTTCCGTGACATTGGATGGTGACCATTTGTGGACGGCGATCTGCAAGTCATTCCACAGATTCTCAATGGGGTCGAAGTCTGGGCTCCGGTTAGGCCATGCAAGGACATTCACCTTCTTCTCCAACCACTGGGGGGGGGGGGGGTCACTTTTGCTGTGTGCTTTGGCTCACTGTCATGTTGCTCTGACCCAGACTAGTCTAGAAATGAAAATTTGGTCCTTGTCAAGGTCACTCAAACCCTTACACTGCTTTCAACACATCGACCCGTTCAGACTTCCTATCACAGTTCTTCAGGCTCTAAACCCCCCTCAAAATGAACCCCCCCCCCTTTTTTTTTTTTTTGGAGCATAGACACTCAAGGTAGTTAGTAAAAATCATTATACATATTTTGCTGCAATTTGTTTTAGGAAGTGAAATAAAAGAAAAAAAAGTAATTTTTTTTTAACTTTCTATTTACATACATTTGTCATTTTAACAAGTTATTTGTCATAGACGGCATGGGCATACTTAAAGGTTCACCCTAAAAAACACATTCTGCTCCTCCTCTGGAGTAGAGCGATACCAAACGTGAGACTTTTTCACAGTCTAACTCCATAAAGCGGTCCAAAATCCAAGGAGCACCTTCAGGATTTTAAAAAGCATAAAACTATGCATCTGATCCGCTGCAGGTGTGTATGTTAACAACACCTCTAAAGTGGTGCGATGTGCAGAATCGGATCCCATAGGTGTGAATACCCGAGCGATCAGATTCTAGTGCAGACCCAAAAAAGGGTCCTCCGTGTTTTTGGTGTGATTAGAGTCATACAAAATGTACAACTCCGCTCGCACCGCACACAAATCGCATGTGAGCTGCAGAGGAATGCGATGCGGTTCCTGTACGAATCACATGCGATATACCGCACCGCGTGAACCTGGGCTAATGCTCACTTCTGTGTGCGGTGTCATGGAATCCAGCTGGCTTAGTACAGCTTCACCTACTAAGATCACCCATAACATTATGACCAGCGACAGGTTAAAAGAGAAGTATGGGAAACACAAGGGAAGGAAACCCCCCCCCCCCCCCATAAATCATACCCAGGTGGATGCAGCATCGGGCCCCACTGGCTCTAAGGCTGAGAACTCAGCGATCACATTACTGCTACTCGCCAAGTTCTCAACACCTCTGTGAGCGGAGAGCGGTGACTGTCAGTCACCGCTCTCTGCTCTGTCCAACCCCCTCCTTCCCCAACCCAGCTCTGTGACATCAGCTGAAAATGGGTCACAGGAGTGCAGAACGAACTGCACTCCTGTGATCTGTAGGAGTAAAGCCAAAAGAGCTTTGGATGTATGTCTTTAAAGGATAAGTTCAGCTTTTGAACATGTTACATGTACCACCCGCTGTTTAGGGTGGAACATGTTCCCAAAGCTGCAGCTGTGACCCCCCCCCCCCCCCCCCCTTGACAGATAGTATGGGAGTCCCGTACTGTCAGATTTGAAAACAGAGTTCTGTGAAGGAGTGCCTACAAGTCCTGTCAGCCTTAGCAGCTGTGGGCGTGTAGTTTTCACTGAACTACCATGGTGGCGCTGTGGAGCTCTGTGGTAGTTCATTGAAACTTCCTGCCAGTATATCTGCTTGACTGTGCATCCCATACACCCTCTATATCCTGTGCACCCCATACACTCCCTACACCACATGCACCCACATACATCCCCCTATGGGGGTACACCACGTGCACCCACATACATGCACCCCCATACATCCCATACACCCCCTACACCACATAAATCCCATAAACCCCCTACATCCCATAAACCACATGCACCCCCATACACCACATAAATTCCATACACCCCCTACATCCCGTACACAATGTGCACCCCCATACACCACGTGCACCCCATACACTCCCTACACCACATGCACCCACATACATCCCCCTATGGGGGTACACCACGTGCACCCACATACATGCACCCCCATACATCCCATACACCCCCTACACCACGTAAATCCCATACACCCCCTACATCCCATAAACCACATGCACCCCCATACACCCCCTACACCACATGCACCCCCATACACCACATAAATTCCATACACCCCCTACATCCGGTACACAATGTGCACCCCCATACACCACATGCACCCCATACACTCCCTACACCAGATGCACCCCCATACATCCCCTACACCACGTGCACCCCATACACTCCCTATACCACGTGCACATACATCCCCATATATCCCCCTATGGGGGTACACCACGTGCACCCCCATACACCCCCTACACCACGTAAATCCCATACATCCCATAAACCACATGCACCCCCATACACCCCCTACATCCCGTACACCATGTGCACCCCCATACACATGCACCCCCATACATCCCATACACCCCCTACATCCCGTAAACCACATGCACCCCCATACGCTCCCTATACCACGTGACCCACATACATCCCCATATATCCCCCTATTGGGGTACACCACGTGCACCCCCATACACCCCCTACACCACCTAAATTCCCTACACCCCGTAAACCACATGCACCCCCATACACCCCCTACACCCCGTAAACCACATGCACCCCCATACTCCCCCTACACCACAAATCCCATACACCCCCTACACCACGTGCACCCCCATACATCTCCTACATCCCATACACCCCCTACATCCAGTACACCCCCATACACCCCCTACATCCAGTACACCCCCATACATCCCCTACACCACGTAAATCCCATACACCCCCTACATCCAGTACACCCCCACACATCCCCTACACCATGTAAATCCCATACACCCCCTACATCCAGTACACCCCCATACACCCCCTACATCCAGTACACCCCCATACATCCCCTACACCACGTAAATCCCATACACCCCCTACATCCAGTACACCCCCATACATCCCCTACACCATGTAAATCCCATACACCCCCTACATCCCGAACACCACATAAACCCCATACATCCCCTACATCCCATACACCCCCTACACCACGTGCACCCCCATACATCTCCTACATCCCATACACCCCCTACACCACGTAAATCCCATACACCCCCATACATCCCCTACACCACGTAAATCCCATACACCCCCTACATCCAGTACACCCCCATACATCCCCTACACCACGTAAATCCCATACACCCCCTACATCCCGTACACCACATAAATCCCATACACCCCCTACATCCCGTGCACCCCCATACATCCCCTACACCATGTAAATCCCATACATCCCGTACACCCTCTACATCCCATACGGCAAGCAGATATTCTGACAGGTCTGCAGGAGACCTGCATAGCATCAGCTATCTACTGAGCGATAGTGCATTGCAGTTCAGGCTCCTTTGGACAAAAATAATAAATGCACATTTTTTTTACTTGCGCAAAAAAATAAAATAAAAATGGGGCATTTATTATTTGTCTAAAAAGGTGAACTTATCCTTTAAGTCAATAACATTGATCATCATGTTACAGCGGCATCTGAAAGTAGGTGGGATAGATTAGGCAGTAAGTGAACATGTTGTCCATGAAGTTTACGTGTTGAAAGCAGAAGAAATGGGCAGCGCAGTTTGTGGTGTATGGGGCAGTGTAGCCACAGGCCAATCAGGGTAGCCATGCTTCCATGTGTACAGCCAAAAGTGCCTAAAATGGGCACGTGAGCATCAGACCTGGACCACGGAGTAATGGGAAAAGGTGGCCTGGTCTGGTGAATCAAGTCTTTTGCATCATGTGGATGGTCAGAAATGTGTGCGTCACTTACCTGGGGAGGAGATGGCACAGGGATGTACTATGGGAAGAAGGCAGTGTGATGCTTTGGGGCAATATTCTGCTGGGAAAGTCGGCTCCTGCCATTTATGTGGATGTTACAGGGCCTTCCTCCCCCTGAAATGTCCCCCATGTTGCCATGTTACAATGTATCCCCCCCCCATGTTGCCATGTTACAATGTATCCCCCCCATGTTGTCATGTTACAATGTATTTTATTGGGATTGGATGTGATGGACCGACACAAAGTGGCACATAATTGTGAAGTGGAAGGAAAATGAGAAATGGTTTCCAACATTTGTGACCAATAAATCTGTGAAAAGTGTGGCAGCATTTGTATTCAGCCCCCCGGAGTCAATACTTTGTAGGACCCCCTTTGGCTGCAGTTCTAGCTGCAAGTCTTTTTGGGGATGTCTCTTTGCACATCTAGAGAGGGACATTTCTGCCCATTCTTTGCAGAATCACTCAAGCTGTCAGATTGGATGGAGAGCATCTGGGAACAGCAATTTTCAGGTCTGGCCACAGATTCTCCATTGGATTTGGGTCTGGACTGTGACTGGGCCATTCTAACACATGAAGATGCTTTGATCTAAACCATTCCATTGTAACTCTGGCTGGATGTTTCAGGTCGTTGTCCTGCTGGAAGGGGAACCTCCACCTCAGTCTTTTGCAGACTCTAACAGGTTTTCTTCTAAGATTGCCCTGTATTTGGCTCCATCCATTTTCCCATCAACTCTGACCAGCTTCCCTGTCCCTGCTGAGTAAAAGCATCTCCACCACATGATGCTGCCACCACGTTTCACGGTGGGGATGGTGTGTTCAGGGTATTGTGCAGTGTTAGTTTTCCCCACACATAGCGTTTTGGTTTTACTTTTAGGCCAAAAGGTTCAATTTTGGTCTCCTCTGACCAGAGCCCCTTCTTCCACATGTTTGCTGTGTCCCCCACATGGCTTCTCACAACCTAAATACGGGACTTCTTATGGCTTTCCTCCAACAATGGCTTTCTTCTTGTCACTCTTCCATAAAGGACAGATTTGTGGAGTGCACGACTAATAGTTGTCCTGTGGACAGATTCTCCCACCCGAGCTGTGGATCTCTGCAGCTCCTCCAGAGTTCCCATGGGCCTCTTGGCTGCTTCTCTGATGAATGCTCTCCTTACCCAGCCTGCCAGTTTAGGTGGACGGCCATGTCTTGGTAGGTTGGCAGTTGTGCCACTCTTTCCATTTCAGATGGTGAATTGAACAGTGCTGCATGAGATGGTCAAAGCTTGGGATAGTTTTTAATAACCTAACCCTACTTTAAACTTCTCCACAACTTTATCCCTGACCTGTCTGGTGTGTTCCTTGGCCTTCATGATGCGGTTTGTTCACGAATGTTCTCTAACAAACCTCTGAGGGTTTCACAAAACAGCTGTATTTATACTGAGATCACATGACACACAGGGGGACTCTACTAATTAGGTGACTTCTGAAGGCAATTGGTTCCACTCGATTTTAGTTAGGGGTATCAGAGTAAAGGGGGCTGAATACAAACACTGCCACACTTTTCACAGATTTATTTGTCACAAATGTTGAAAACCATTTATCATTTTCCTTCCACTTCACAATTATGTGCCACTTTGTGTTGGTCTATCACATAAAATCCCAATAAAATATATTGACGGTTTTGGTTGTAACGTGACAAAATTCAGAAACTTTCAAGGGGTATGAATACTTTTTCAAGGCACTGTACATTGACACATACCACCTACCTAAACATTGTTACTTACCAAGTACACCCCTTCATGGGAACTTATTTCCTGAAGACAGGGGCCTGTTTCAGCAGGATAATGGCCCCTGCCATATTGCAAAAATTATTCAGCAACGGGTTGAGGAAGAGAATGAGTTCAAGATGTTAACTTTGCCACCAAAGTATCTAGCTACTAGTTCAATCGAGATGTGCTGGAAAACCAGGTCCCATTCATGGAGGCCCCAACTCCCAGGACTTAAAAGGATCTGCTACTGCTGGCTTGTTGCCAGATACCACAGCGTACCTTCTGAAGTCCAGCGGAGTCCATACCATGATGAGTCAAGGCGCTTTTGGCGGCAAAAGAAGGACCTACTCAATATTAGGTGGATGGTCAACATTAATGCTGATCGGTGTATAGCAGCCCCCCATCCCATTAAGGCAAGCAGGCTACCAGTACTGGTGTCCATGTGATGTGCAGATGGCATCAGGTAGAGATGTAGTCAGAAAAACATATGGTCCAGGCAGCAAGCAGAGACAATCTCTGTGAACAGCCAAAGAACTGGTCCAGGCAGCAGGTAGAGACATGGTCAGCAAACACGCAAAACACTGGTCTAGGCAACAGGCAAAGACAGGGTCAGCAAACAGGCAAAGAATCAGCCCAGGAGACAGGCAGAGGTGAAGTCAGCAAATAGGCAAGGCATTGGTCCAGTTAGATAACAGAGCTGTGTTCTAACAGGCAAGGGATTGGGGTCCAATCGGCTGGCAAAGACATGGTCAGCAAACAGGCAAAGGAACCATCTAGGTGTCAGGCAGAGAGGTGGATAACAAAGAAAGGTAGCAGGCAGAGACATGGTCAGCAAACAGGCAAAGGATGGGTCCAGGCAGCGGGGAGAGACATGGTCAGGAGACGGGCAAAGGACTGGTCTAGGTATCAGGCAGAGAGGTGGTTAACAAAGAAAGGCAGCAGGCAGAGACATGGTGCAGAAACAGGCAAAGGATGGGTCCAGGCAGCAGGCAGAGACATGGTGCAGAAACAGGCAAAATGATTGGTCCAGGTGGCAAGCAGCGATGTTTTCAAACAGGCAAAGGATCGGTCCAGTTGTCAGCTGGCAAAGACATGGTCAAACAGGCAAAGGCCCATTCTAGGAGGCAGGCAGAGAGGTGGTCAGCAAAGAAAGGTGGCAGGAAGAGACATGGCCAGTAAACAAGCAAAGGATCAGTCCTGGCAGACATGGTCAGCAAACAGGCAAAGGAACCATCTAGGTGTCAGGCAGAGAGGTGGATAACAAAGAAAGGTAGCAGGCAGAGACATGGTCAGCAAACAGGCAAAGGATGGGTCCAGGCAGCGGGGAGAGACATGGTCAGGAGACGGGCAAAGGACTGGTCTAGGTATCAGGCAGAGAGGTGGTTAACAAAGAAAGGCAGCAGGCAGAGACATGGTCAGCAAACAGGCAAAGGATGGGTCCAGGCAGCGGGGAGAGACATGGTCAGGAGACAGGCAAAGGACTGGTCTAGGTATCAGGCAGAGAGGTGGTTAACAAAGAAAGGCAGCAGGCAGAGACATGGTCAGCAAACAGGCAAAGGATGGGTCCAGGCAGCAGGCAGAGACATGGTGCAGAAACAGGCAAAATGATTGGTCCAGGTGGCAAGCAGCGATGTTTTCAAACAGGCAAAGGATCGGTCCAGTTGTCAGGCAGAGACATGGTCTGTAAACCTGAAAAGGATCGTCCAGGTGGCAGGCAGAAACAGTCAGCAATAGGCAAGGGATTGGTCCAGTTGCCTGACAGAGACGTGGTCAAACAGGCAAGGGATTGCGGTCCAGTCAGCTGGCAAAGACATGGTCAAACAGGCAAAGGCCCATTCTAGGAGGCAGGCAGAGAGGTGGTCAGCAAAGAAAGGTGGCAGGAAGAGACATGGCCAGTAAACAAGCAAAGGATCAGTCCTGGCAGACATGGTCAGCAAACAGGCAAAGGAACCATCTAGGTGTCAGGCAGAGAGGTGGATAACAAAGAAAGGTAGCAGGCAGAGACATGGTCAGCAAACAGGCAAAGGATTGGTACAGTTGTCAGGCAGAGGTGGATAACAAAGAAAGGTAGCAGGCAGAGACATGGTCAGCAAACAGGCAAAGGATTGGTACAGGTGTCAGGCAGAGGTGGATAACAAAGAAAGGTGGCAGGCAGAGACATGGTCAGGAGACGGACAAAGGATGGGTCCAGGCAGCAGGCAGAGACATGGTCAGCAAACAGGCAAAGGATGGGTCCAGGCAGCAGGCAGAGCCATGGTCAGGAAACAGGCAAATGATTGGTCCAGGTGGCAAGCAGCGATGTTTTCAAACAGGCAAAGGATCGGTCCAGTTGTCAGGCAGAGACATGGTCTGTAAACCTGAAAAGAATCGTCCAGGTGGCAGGCAGAAACAGTCATCAATAGGCAAGGGATTGGTCCAGTTGCCTGACAGAGACGTGATCAAACAGGCAAGGGATTGGGGTCCAGTCAGCTGGCAAAGACATGGTCAAACAGGCAAAGGCCCATTCTAGGAGGCAGGCAGAGAGGTGGTCAACAAAGAAAGGTGGCAGGAAGAGACATGGCCAGTAAACAAGCAAAGGATCAGTCCTGGCAGACATGGTCAGCAAACCTGCAAAGGATCATCGAGGTGGCAGGCAGAAACCTGGGCAAACAGGCAAGGGATTAATCCAGATGGCGAGCAGAGACATAGGTAGGAAACTAGCCAAAGATCAGTCCAGGCAGCATGCAGAGATATGGACAAACCAGCAAGTGTCAGTTTTAGAGGCAAGCAGAAACATGGTCAGTATGCAAGCAAAGGGTCGGTCCAGGCAGCAGACAGAAACATGGTAAAAAAAAAAAAAAAAAAAAAGATATAAAAAGTTGGATACAGGAGATCAGATAAAAGGTAAGTGTCAAGTAGACACGTGAAACACCTTTACCACACTGTGCCATCTAATACCTTACGCTACCTGTAGAAAGGTGTGGGGACAGAAGCCATCCTTTATAGAAGACCAGGTCATGAGGGATAATATTTATTCCACTCTACGCCATGAAACCTTTCAGATGCAGGACCTTCCTGCAAACGAGGCCTGTGATGATGTTCTGCTATTATAAAAGGAGCCAGGTCCTCCTGCAGATTTCACTCCTCTGTCAGAAATCTTACGAGGAGCACCTGGTCGTGGCCAGTTGATGGTCAAATGATGTTCTTTTCACTTCCAGATTATGGCCCCAACAGTGCTCACTAAAGCATTCAGAAGTTTAGAAATCCTTCTGTAACCAATGCCATCAGTATGTTTTGCAGCAATAAGGTTGTGAAAGCCTTGAGAGAGCTCTTAGCTTTTACCCATCATGAGTGTGACACCTTGGTAATGACACCTTTTTATAGGCCATCAGTTGAGACTGAACCAGCCGATATTAATTTGCACTGACAGGGCGGCAGGATTGCTTTCTATATACCAAGATTGCAGCTAGTGTCTGGCTTTCCATGCCTTTTTGCTCCTCCCTTTCTTCATGGGTTCAATACTTTTTCCCCGTGTCATTCCATTTTTAGTACATATAACTTAAATTTCTGAACTTATTTGTTTTGGTTTCTATGTATGTATGGATTGCACGGGTTGTTAGCCATGTGTGGTGAAAATGTCATGTCAATAGTGCCTTCAGAAATATATTTACCGAGAAAAATGGTGACATGTTCAATACTTATGTTACGGAATGTATCTTGGCAGACGGCAGAAAGGACATACAGTGAAGGAAATGCGTATTTGCTCCCCGGCTGATGTTGAATGTTCGCCCCTCACACAGAAATGATCGGTCTAACAATGGAATGTTCGTCCCTCACACAGAAATGATCGGTCTAACAATGGAATATTCGATGTAACACTGAGAGACAGAATACAACAACAAATTCAGCAGAAATGCGTCTAACAAATGATGACGGATCTGCATGTTCATGAGGGAAAGAAGGATTTGATCCCCTATCATTCAGCAGGATTTCTGGCTCCCAGGTGTCTTTCATACAGGTAACAAGCTGAGATTAGAAGCAGTCTCTTAAAGGGAGTGCTGCTAATCCCATTGTGTTACCTGTATAACAGACACCTGTCCACAGGAGCCATCAAACCATCAGATTCCAAACTCTCCACCATGGCAAAGACCAAAGAGCTGTCCAAGGATGTCAGGGACAAGATGGTAGACCTACACAAGGCTGGACTGGGCTACCAAACTATGGCCAAGCAGCTTGGTGAGAAGGTGACAACAGTTGGTGCAATCATTCACAAATGGAAGAAACACAAAACAAGTGTCAGTCTCCCTAGGTCTGGTGCACCATGCAAGATCTCACCTCGTGGCGTGTCAATGATCATGAGAACAGTGAGGAATCATCCCAGAACTACACGTGAGGATCTTGTCAATGATCTCCAGGCAGCTGGGACCACAGTCACCAAGAAAACAATTGGTAACACACTACGCCGACAAGGACTGAAATCCTGCAGTGCCGCAAGGTCCCTCTGCTCAAGAAAGCACATGTCCAGGCCCGTCTGAAGTCTGCCACTGAACATCTGAATGATGCAGAGGAGGACTGGTGGAAAGTGTTGTGGTCAGATGAGACCAAAATCCAGCTGTTTGGCATCAAATCAACTCACCGTGTTTGGAGGAGGAGGAATGCTGCCTATGACCCCAAGAACACCATCCCAACTGTGAAACATGGTGGTGGAAACATTCTGCTTTGAGGGTGTTTTTCTGCTAAGGGGACAGGACAACTGCACCGCATCAAAGGGACGATGGACGGGGCAATGTACCATCAAATCTTGGGTGAGAACCTTCTTCCCTCAGCCAGGGCATTGAAAATGGGTGGTGGATGGGTGTTCCAGCATGACAATGACCCAAAACACAAGGCCAAGGCAACAAAGGAGCGGCTCAAGAAGAAGCACATTAAGGTCCTGGAGTGGCCTAGCCAGTCTCCAGACCTTCATCCGATTGAAAATCTGTGGAGGGAGCTGAAAGTTCGAGTTGCCAAACGTCAGCCACCAAACCTTCATGACTTGGAGAGGATCTGCCAAGAGGAGTGGGCCAAAATCCCTCCTGAGATGTGTGCGAACCTGGGGGCCAACTCCAGGAAACGTCTGACCTCTGTGATTGCCAACAAGGGATTGGCCACCAAG
This sequence comes from Staurois parvus, assembly GCF_062004578.1. Classification (NCBI taxonomy): domain Eukaryota; kingdom Metazoa; phylum Chordata; class Amphibia; order Anura; family Ranidae; genus Staurois; species Staurois parvus. The sequence goes on from NW_028319091.1 coordinate 18,720, forward strand.
TACTAAGTCATGTTTTGTGAAGGGGATCAAATCCTTCTTTCCCTCATGAACATGCAGATCAGTCATCATTTGTTAGACGCATTTCTGCTGAATTTGTTGTTGTATTCTGTCTCTCAGTGTTACACCGAACATTCCATTGTTAGACCGATCATTTGTGTGAGGGGCGAACATTCCATTGTTAGACCGATCATTTCTGTGTGAGGGGCGAACATTCCATTGTTAGACCGATCATTTCTGTGTGAGGGGCGAACATTCACCATCAGCCGGGGAGCAAATACACATTTCCTGCACTGTAAACATCTTCCATTTAAAGTGGAACTTCTCTCTCTCTATCAAGGTTGGCTATTTGTACTCATTATGCATCTCTCATTAATGAATACACGTGTAGTATCAGTCCAGACATCAGGCGCTTCTCTCTCCCCATGTATGTTCAGCCTCAGACCTTTTAACCGCCTGATAGAAATACTACTACAGGGCAACACAAGTGTGTAAAATTATATTATATATATACACACGATTTTGTATTTCCGGGTTGGCCCTGCACGCCATTCGTGGCCGCGGCTGTCAATCACCGGATCCCGGCCGTTAATTACTCGCTCGCACCTGGTGATTTCTGAGGATCGGATTTGTTTACTAACAGTCCTCCTCCCTGTTGGCTCAGTACACTGCACAGCACAGCCATCCACAGCAGTGTGAGTACAGTGAAGCACACAGACCCTGCCCCCTAGTAAAGCACTCCCTGCACACAGTTAAAGCAGCGCTCCACCCAAAATGGTACTTTAAGGACTGCTCCTGAATTTGACAGGTACCCGCTCCCACTTATGGTCCAATCACCCAGGCGATCTGAAATGGAAGGTGTCTCTCCCTCCCTCCCTGTAGTCTTTTGGGACACGCGACAGGTCCCAGAAGACTACAGGACCATTCATGAAGCGCAGCGCTACTCGCACATGCTCAGTGGGTACCCGGCTGTGAAGCCGCAAGCTGTCACAGCCGGGTGCCCACACTGAAGATGCCGGCCTCCTGGAATACAGGACGGCCGGTGAAACGGGCTGCGGGGGACACACCACGGGACCGAGGGACAGGTAAGTGGCTGGTTCTTAAAAGTCAGCAGCTACAGTTTTTGTAGCTGCTGGCTTTTATTTTTTGACAGGTGAGTGGAAGTCCGCTTTAACTCTTTGATTCCCCCAGATGTTAACCCCTTCCTGCCCAGTGTCATTAGTAGTGTCCGTGCTGTTTTTTTTTTTTCTTTTAGCACCGATCACCGTCTTGGTGTCACATAGGACTTCATTGACACCAAATCAGTTCCCCCCCCCCCCCCAGTGTCAGAATGTCCGCCGCAGTCCAACTATAAGGCTGGCCATACAAAGGTCTGATTTTCGAACTAAAATTCGACCCAAGAATAATCGTCCGATTTTCGTTCTGTTAGTGGCGCAATGGCACTGGTCAATTTGCATGATTCCTCCCCATTTCGTTTATCAAGCATACTGGAAAATTTGTGAAAAAATTACTGATTTTCAAAATCATTGGTGGCACCATCGGATTACAGAACGAATGATGTTTAACCATTTCAATAGCGGGCAATTTTACACCTTTCTGCCCAGGACAGTTTTCAGGTCTCAGCGCTCTCACACTTTGAATGACAATTGCGCGGTCATACAACATTGTACCCAAAATAAAATTTTATAGTTTTCTTCACACAACTAGAGCTTTCTTTTGGTGGTATTTAATCACCGCCGGGGTTTTTATTTTTTGCTAAATTAACAAAAAAAGACCAAAACTTTTGAAAAAAAAACACATTTTTCTGTTTCTGTTATAAAAGTTTACAAATAAATAATTGTTGTTCATAAATTTAGGCCGAGATGTATTCTGCTACATGTCTTTGGGGAAAATAACCCAAATTAGGATGTATTATTTAGTTTGTAGGAAAGTTATAGAGTTCACAAACTATGGTATAGATCTGATTATTGATCAATCCTGAAGTACTGACGGCCAATCTAATTTCTTGAGGTCCAAGAATGTCAGAACAGTACAGATATCCCCCAAATGTCAGGACGGTACAGATATCCCCCAAATGTCAGCACGGTACAGATATCCCCCAAATGTCAGGACGGTACAGATATCCCCCAAATGTCAGGACGGTACAGATATCCCCCAAATGTCAGGAGGGCACAGATATCCCCCAAATGTCAGGAGGGCACAGATATCCCCCAAATGTCAGGACGGCACAGACATCCCCCCCAAATGTCAGGACGGCACAGACATCCCGCCCAAATGTCAGGACGGCACAGACATCCCCCCCAAATGTCAGGACGGCACAGACATCTCCCCCAAATGTCAGGACGGTACAGATATCCCCCAAATGTCAGGACGGTACAGATATCCCCCAAATGTCAGAACAGTACAGATATCCCCCAAATGTCAGGACAGTACAGATATCCCCCAAATGTCAGAACAGTACAGATATCCCCCAAAATGTCAGGACAGTACAGATATCCCCCAAAATGTCAGGACAGTACAGATATCCCCCAAATGACCCCTTTTTGCGGAGTAGACAGTCCAACGTACTTCATAAGAGGAATGGCGAGTTTTTTGAAGTTGTATTTTTTTTGTCATAATTTTTCGGAAAATTAAAAAATTATTTTCACAATTTTTTTTTTTACATACTGTCACCAGTGCAGTACAGCGTCATCATATAACTGGCATGGCAGTGAACAGGGACACTGGTGACAGTATGAAATGACAAGTAGATCGGCCGAATGAGATCATGAAACCCGAATTCTGCAGATTATATTGTATGTATCACTATTTATGTATAGAGGTCATGAAATAAACAATATTATACTCATCGCTGGTAATTGTTGTGTATCTGGCTCGTTCTGGCCGAAAGGGCGTGGCTACAAGGTCACATGCACACTGCATCACTTCCACTGGTGCGGAAGATGTCAACACTACGTATTGCGTGAACGATTTTTTTTTAGATTGGTTAAATTGGCCAATCAGGGTTCACATGAAGAGTAGTAAGCAAGATGTCACTTCTGACATCATTGCTTACTACGAGTGAAATCTGTGAATGATCACAGAGATCTCATGGTACAGGGCTATTCACAACAGCCTTGTACCATGTAACAAGCTGTGACCAATCACAGCTCACACAGTATTTCTCAATGGCTGCAAGAATGCAGCCAGAGAGAAGGAGAAATAATTGCTTTTACAGCCTTCAATGTAAAAAGCAATCAGTGTAAAAAAAAAAAAAATAATCACCCCCCCAAGTAGTACAGCGTCATGGCGAATGTACTGCTAGGGTGATAGTATGTAAAAAAAATATATATATATATATAAAAAAAATAATTTTAAAATAATTTTGGTTATAAACTAATTTGGGTTTTTTTTTGTTTTTTTTTTTAACTAAAAAGAACTGAATACATTTTGGCCAAGATTTATGAAGAAAGATTATTTATTTGCAAAATTTTATAAGAAAAACACTTTTCAAAATTTTTGGACTTTCATTTATATAGCAAAAAAATAAAAATCCCAGCGGTGAATAAATACCACCAAAATAAAAGTTTTACCGGTCTCAACAAAAAATGCTAAAAATTTGCATGGGTACAGTGTTGCATGACCGCGCAACTGTCAAAGTGTGATAGTGCTGAAAGCTGGAAATTGGCCTGGGCAGGAAGGGGGTGAAAGTGTCCAGACTGGAAGGGGGTGAAAGTGTCCGGACTGGAAGGGGGTGAAAGTGTCCGGACTGGAAGGGGGGGAAGTGTCCGGACTGGAAGGGGGTGAAAGTGTCCGGACTGGAAGGGGGTGAAAGTGTCCGGACTGGAAGGGGGGGAAAGTGTCCGGACTGGAAGGGGGGGAAAGTGTCCGGACAGGAAGGGGGTGAAAGTGTCCGGACTGGAAGGGGTTAATATTCAAAAGAAACCCCTCCTCCCATCGGTGTCTCCATGCTGTATTTTGCAGAACACCTCATTGCATTTCTGGCGGTGTCCAGCTTGACGAAAGGCAGATGATTCATGTAGCAGTTACTTCCTGGAATCCATCTGTCTTTAGCTCAGGCAGTGGCTGAGCTGGGAACCCCCTCCTGGGATGAAGGACATCATTTGCCTAGGCATGGAAACTAGGAAGTAAACTAAAGGAATAAGGAGATAAAACAAGTAAATGACAAACCTTCCCATCTAGTTACCAATGCCGGCAGCATAAGGATCACATACAGTCCATGGAGATGAGAGTGAATTCCGCTGTAAGCTGACAGAACATGTAACCAATAGTAGGTGTCATCCCAATTCAGTTGCAAAAGTAGAAATACATTTCAAAGTGTAACTGAACCCCCAACAGTACAATCAGTCTGTAGATGCAGTAAAGCATGCTGGTTATACTCACTGTGGAACCTAAGGGGTTAATCCTCTGCATTGTGTGTAAAAAAGCTGTTTGATCCTGTTTTTTCTGATCCTCCTCTTCTTCCAGTGTCCCCCTCTTATCTCCCGATAAGACATATGTGTGGATTCACACAGCACATGCTGTTTGGTGTGTATTGCTAGAGAGGTTTTTTTTTTTGTCCCCTCTTGGGAGAGTGCATGTGATCAGCACAGGGCCAATCAGCACTGTCCAGACAGAGGTCAGGGGTTCTGCATCCTCCTACAGCAGAAAGAAAACTCCAAGCTTTAATTTAGTGCTCTGCAGGACACTGATAGAAGTCACAAGACTGCTCTATACTGCTGATGGGAAAAGGGATTTAGCAGTCTATATTTATGAAAATAATTGCATTTCCATGTTGTGTGTACTACGGGAGAGCTTGAACGTGGGGTCCGGTGGAGAGCGGATACAGCGAACGCGGGGTCCGGGCAGAGCGGATACGGCGAACGCGGGGTCCGGGCAGAGCGGATACGGCGAACGCGGGGTCCGGGCAGAGCGGATACGGCGAACGCGGGGTCCGGGCAGAGCGGATACGGCGAACGCGGGGTCCGGGGAGAGCGGATACGGCGAACGCGGGGTCCGGGGAGAGCGGATACGGCGAACGCGGGGTCCGGGGAGAGCGGATACGGCGAACGCGGGGTCCGGGGAGAGCGGATACGGCGAACGCGGGGTCCGGGGAGAGCGGATACGGCGAACGCGGGTTCCGGGGAGAGCGGATACGGCGAACGCGGGTTCCGGGGAGAGCGGATACGGCGAACGCGGGTTCCGGGGAGAGCGGATACGGCGAACGCGGGGTCCGGGGAGAGCGGATACGGCGAACGCGGGGTCCGGGGAGAGCGGATACGGCGAACGCGGGGTCCGGGGAGAGCGGATACGGCGAACGCGGGGTCCGGGGAGAGCGGATACGGCGAACGCGGGGTCCGGGGAGAGCGGATACGGCGAACGCGGGGTCCGGGGAGAGCGGATACGGCGAACGCGGGTTCCGGGGAGAGCGGATACGGCGAACGCGGGTTCCGGGGAGAGCGGATACGGCGAACGCGGGGTCCGGGGAGAGCGGATACGGCGAACGCGGGGTCCGGGGAGAGCGGATACGGCGAACGCGGGGTCCGGGGAGAGCGGATACGGCGAACGCGGGGTCCGGGCAGAGCGGATACAGCGAACGCGGGGTCCGGGCAGAGCGGATACAGCGAACGCGGGGTCCGGGCAGAGCGGATACAGCGAACGCGGGGTCCGGGCAGAGCGGATACAGCGAACGCGGGGTCCGGGCAGAGCGGATACAGCGAACGCGGGGTCCGGGCAGAGCGGATACAGCGAACGCGGGGTCCGGGGAGAGCGGATACAGCGAACGCGGGGTCCGGGGAGAGCGGATACAGCGAACGCGGGGTCCGGGGAGAGCGGATACAGCGAACGCGGGGTCCGGGGAGAGCGGATACAGCGAACGCGGGGTCCGGGGAGAGCGGATACAGCGAACGCGGGGTCCGGGGAGAGCGGATATAGTGAACGCGGGGGCCGGGGTTTAGTAACACTTTTAGGACAGTACAAGTACATTCCAGAATAATCCACACACAGAATTTACCATTTTTTAGCTTTATTTATTATTAAGGATCATCAGTGTCCCCTCCCCCCCACCCCCTTTCCTCCCAACACTGCAGGACTAGCTCAGATTTGTGGGGTACGGCTGCGCAGTACCAATGTCGTCTCAGCCCCACAGGCACACACACTCACAAAAAAAAAAAAGTTAAAACCGTTAATCAGATTTCCAAAGTTAACAAAAAAACAAAAATATACAATTAAAACCGCTCTCAGGTTTAAATAATCCGAAGCAATAAAAACGTGACTTCCAAGAGCTGATTAGTTGTGATTATCAATGTTTTCCTAGACAGATATCGGCGAGGATTGTGACGTAACATTCGGGGATCCCAACCTGACTTGGAAAGGTATTTGGATCGATATTTTATTTTTCTTCAGTCACTTTTGTAAAGAAAGTTGCTTATAAAAAAAAAAAAGCAGGAAAAGCCATACACCAAAAACAGCAGATAAAGAGGTACCACTTACTAGTATAAAAGAAAATGGAATTGCTAAAAAACACCTGTGTGAAAAGCTAGACGGAAGCTGCCATTCTTTCCGACAACTGAGCTGCATACCAGCTCCAGGGCAGCAATGTAACTTGTAAGGAACAGATATTGAAGCCTGGCTCCATGTTTAATGTCCTTTTAAAAATAGTTTGTTTGGGCCAAGCTGGCCATTTACTGCCAAGCTGGCCATTTACTGCCAAGCTGGCCATTTACTGCCAAGCTGGCCATTTACTGCACTGACAGGTACGCTGTATCAAAAGTGTTACTAAAGACAAATTTTTTTTTATTAAATGTAATTGCAAAAATGTCATACGTACCTGTTCTATCCAGTGGTATTGCACAGAGTGGCCCCGATCCTCCTTCTCAGGTCTCCGGCCAGCAATCCTGGCTCCTCCTCCTCCTGTGTCCCCATAGCAAGCCGTTTGCTATGGGGACAAATGCTGCATGCGCTCTCCAGACGTGTGTACAGAGCCGCATTCCATAGACACACAGTGGGATGTAGCCGCCCCCCCCCCACTTGATTGACAGCAGCAAGAGCCAATGGCTCCTGTTGCTGGTCAGGTCTCTGTGAGAGGAAGAGAGAGGAGGAAGAGAGAGGAGGAAGAGAGAGGAGGAAGAGAGAGGAGGAAGAGAGAGGAGGAAGAGAGAGGAGGAAGAGAGAGGAGGAAGAGAGAGGAGGAAGAGAGAGGAGGAAGAGAGAGGAGGAAGAGAGAGGAGGAAGAGAGGCAGCCGTGCACAGCGCTGATCTCTTCCCCTTCATAAAAGGGATGAGGGGGGAGATGGAAGGACAGAGAACTTAAAGCGGAGTTCCGGTGAAAATTAAAAAAAATGACAACTTCCAATCGCCTAGGCAATTGCAGCGGAAGTGGGTACCTGTCCATCGGGTACCTGCCCCCCAAAAGGTGCCAATCCTTATTGGGGAGCGGGGGACCATTCCTTAAAGCGGAACTTCCCCTTTTAGGTGGAGCTCCGCTTTAAAAAAATGTTTTTACCTTAATGCAAGCAATGCAGTAAGGCAAAAAAAAAAAAAAACCCAAAAAACGAATTTTTAGGTTTAGTATCAGTGTATGCAGCCGGGATATCCAACCTTTTGTCCTTCCTGGGCCACATTGGAAGGTGAATAATGTATAAAATACACTAATAATGAGAGCCGATTAAAAAAAAAAAAAAAAAAAAAAAAGGAAGAAAAAAAAAAAGGAAAAGAAAAAAAAGTTGGCCGGATGAGAAGTTAACGATCTCTCTTACAGATAATGTACCTTTCTGAGGAACAATTTTCCTTGAAAAATCTTCTTTCATTCACAACTAATTTTTTTTGTGTGTTGGGTCTTCTTTTGCAATGTGGAAGCCATGCTGGAATGAAATCTATAGAGAAGAGGACTGAACTTCCATTATATGTGGCGGGATTGCCAACAGTCAGTAAATTCACAGACTGTTTGTAAAAACCGTATTCCATCTCTCCATACATGGCTGTTATGGACATCATGGATAAAAAAAAAAAAAAAGTCTGAGTTTCATGAGGGTTGGCAATCCTGGTGTGTGCTGTGTGGGGAGATAGGGGGAGGTTGCAGGCAGGAGGTAGTAACCCAGCACCTCACTAGAAACAGCAGTTGCTTGCTTGGAGCCGTCAGGAGTCCCTGTTTTGCTGCTGCCCGTTGCTTGCACAGCCTCCCCAGCGCCCCTCCATACATGCATGTGCCTAGCATGTCCCCATCTACCGCCGTGGCTTCTATGATTGCACGGCCTCCCAAGTGCCCCTCCATACATGCATGTTCTTAGCTTGTCGCCCCCCCCCCCCGTTTACTACCGTGGCTTCTATGCCTGTACAGCCTCCCCAGCGCCCCTCCATACATGCATGTGCCTAGCTTGTCCCCATCTACCGCCGTGTCTTCTAGGATTGCACGGCCTCCCCAGTGCCCCTCCATACATGCATGTGCCTAGCTTGTCCCCATCTACCGCTGTGTCTTCTAGGATTGCACGGCCTCCCCAGCGCCCCTCCATACATGCATGTGCCTAGCTTGTCCCCATCTACTGCCGTGTCTTCTAGGATTGCACGGCCTCCCCAGCGCCCCTCCATACATGCATGTGCCTAGCTTGTCCCCATCTACCGCCGTGGGTTCTATGATTGATCGGCCTCCCCAGTGCCCCTCCATACATGCATGTGCCTAGCTTGTCCCCATCTACCGCCGTGGGTTCTATGATTGATCGGCCTCCCCAGTGCCCCTCCATACATGCATGTGCCTAGCTTGTCCCCATCTACCGCCGTGTCTTCTAGGATTGCACGGCCTCCCCAGCGCCCCTCCATACATGCATGTGCCTAGCTTGTCCCCATCTACCGCCGTGGGTTCTATGATTGATCGGCCTCCCCAGTGCCCCTCCATACATGCATGTGCCTAGCTTGTCCCCATCTACCGCCGTGGGTTCTATGATTGATCGGCCTCCCCAGTGCCCCTCCATACATGCATGTGCCTAGCTTGTCCCCATCTACAGCCGTGTCTTCCATGAATACACGGCCTCCCCAGCGCCCCTCCATACATGCATGTGCCTAGCTTGTCCCCATCTACAGCCGTGTCTTCCATGATTACACGGTCTCCCCAGTGCCCCTCCATACATGCATGCGCCTAGCTTGTCCCCATCTACCGCCGTGTCTTCTAGGATTGCACGGCCTCCCCAGTGCCCCTCCATACATGCATGTGCCTAGCTTGTCCCCATCTACCGCTGTGTCTTCTAGGATTGCACGGCCTCCCCAGCGCCCCTCCATACATGCATGTGCCTAGCTTGTCCCCATCTACCGCCGTGGGTTCTATGATTGATCGGCCTCCCCAGTGCCCCTCCATACATGCATGTGCCTAGCTTGTCCCCATCTACCGCCGTGTCTTCTAGGATTGCACGGCCTCCCCAGCGCCCCTCCATACATGCATGTGCCTAGCTTGTCCCCATCTACCGCCGTGGGTTCTATGATTGATCGGCCTCCCCAGTGCCCCTCCATACATGCATGTGCCTAGCTTGTCCCCATCTACCGCCGTGTCTTCTAGGATTGCACGGCCTCCCCAGCGCCCCTCCATACATGCATGTGCCTAGCTTGTCCCCATCTACAGCCGTGTCTTCCATGATTACACGGTCTCCCCAGTGCCCCTCCATACATGCATGCGCCTAGCTTGTCCCCATCTACCGCTGTGTCTTCTAGAATTGCACGGCCTCCCCAGCGCCCCTCCATGCATGCATGTGCCTAGCTTGTCCCCATCTACCGCCGTGTCTTCTATGCCTGCACCTCCCTCCAGACACACCCGAGCCGTATGCCGCCTTTGTTCTGGCCGTGAGACAAGAACTTACCAGTCAACGACAGGAACAAAACCACGTCAGGCTGAGTGCTGCTCAGCCATTCACAGGGAGCTTTATACTCTATGAATACAAAGCTTCTGTTGATTGGCAGAGGTGGCGATCCTTACATCATCCGCCCGCCTCTCTGCTTCAGCCAATCAGAGGAAGATTTGTTTTCATCCATATAACACAAAGGTTCCATGAATGACTGAGCAGCACCCAACCTGATGCCATTTTGTTCCGGCAGTTGAATGGAAAGTTCTCATCCCGCTGCCGGGACAAAGTTTTATCATTTATATCAGGGGGTGTCCAACCTGCCCGACTATTGTGTTGCGGGAGTCGGGCGGAAAGTTCTCACCCGGGACCCAGCGCCGTACACTGTATGTTTCAGAGGTCAGTCTGCCCCTTGTTATGGCAGACAGGCAGGAAGGAAGGAAGAGTGTGACGGGAGTGACTTTGGGTGGGCATCCCATGGAAAACAGCCCCCTTTGGAGGGTTGGGGAGACCCCTGTCTCAGCTCCCCATATCCCTATTATGTGTAAGTCACCCTGTGCCTGTTAGGGGTACAGGGTGTAATGCCCTAATATTGTGTAGACCTCTATAGGTGGGGTGTGGGGGGGGGGGGGTGTTCATTGTGTACTGCCATGTGGTTGTCCCATTGTTCTTTGTGTCTTGCTTGGGAGCAAGCTATTATGGGATGTATGTGTTTGTGTATTGGCTTGGTGGGGGGTGTCTGCTGATGTCTCTTGTTGCTAGATTTGGTTTGCTCCGCCCTGTGTCCTTATGCAGGGAGGTGGGTTGTCCCCTTGAATGTTTATATCTTATGTCTGTTAAAATAAAGCGGTCTAGTTCCAGGTTTCCTCCAAGTCTGGTGGTCTCTAGTCTTGTATGGTCAGCGGTGATGTCCGTGGATCTGTGTTCAGACAGGGAAGCGGGAGTATAACGGAAATACCCTAGTGCAGTCGGGGTCCGGTTCCGTTACAAAGGGGGTCATAATTTTTTAACGGCAGCTAAATAGGTGGGCAGATACACAACCCTGGACAGCACGGCTCACCCCTCACACGTCTGCTCCAGCCGCCATCTTGGCCACGCCCCCTGTATAGCAGACACTATACACAGTTAGAACCGCGCACCCAGCAATCGCACCTGTAAGTGCAGTAAATAGTTTGGTCCAAAGTATTTAAAAGGGACATTAGAGAGTTAGTCTTATGGTTTCACCCCCCATAAAAGAAAGAGAAAAAAATCCAAAGTATTTAAAGGGACATTACAGAGAGTTGGTCTTCTGGTTTCACCCCCCACAAAAGGAAAAAAAAAAAAAAACCAAAATATTTAAAGGGACATTACACAGTCTTATGGTTTCACCCCACATAAAAGAAAAAAAAAAGCGCTAAAGTATTTAAAGGGACATTACAGAGAGTTGGTCTTCTGGTTTCACCCCCCATAAAAGAAAAAAAAAAAGGGGGGGCTTCAATTTCTAGAAATCAATGCATAATATAACAAAGTAAGCTGCGCATAGCTCCTGTGTGCTGGGATAAGAAACCTCTGAAAAAGCAGATTAGAATCACACAATCGACAATTTTCTCTCTTTTTAAATCGAACAATTAGTTGTCTAAGTCAATTGCTATTCATGCATTGGAGCGACTACCTATGGCTGTAACCAATCCCATCCTCCGAGAGAAGCATCACCAGACTCTTGTGGTAAAAACACCTAACGCCCCCCCCCATCTAGCAGAAAATATACATACAGTATGTACACGCATCTCACAAGGAGAGAGAAGCAAAATGCCACGGGAGTGCTTTAAAAAAACCGGATGCGGCACGAGCCTCGGATCCATCTGCAGTGGGATCTCAATGTCTCGGATATGTGTTCTTCATGGCTAACCTCTGCCGTGGAACGGACGCAATCTCTGCTTTACAAACAAATGGAGGTTACGGCGTCTATTTACACAAATTACATACAAAATAATATAAATATCCGCAGAGGAAATCGGTACTTGGCCATACTGCTTACACAAGGAAGAACGGACCCTGCTTGAGGGGAAAAAACAAAAACGTACTAGGACCCATCCCAAAGAATGGGTCACAAATCACATGGGTCGGTCGGGTCTACAGCAGGTGGTCTAGATCCAGTTGGCCACGTCTGCCACATATACTGCGCCCTCGCATCCCGAGCCTGCGTGGCATGGTTTCAAAAACAAGAAAAGTATTCACATTTCAGTTCAGAAAGTCCAGATGGTTTCGGGGGCGTCGTGATTATGGACGTTATAAAGAGAAGATCGAGAAGAAACTGAACCAAATTTCCAGCAAAAGGTTCATATTCACAGACCCAAGGGGGGGGGAAAAAAAAAAAGGAAGGATTTAGGAGTCCGTCAGTCAGGAAGCTCAACTTCTACAGCCACGTGTGGCCTGGAACCTGGTGCTTTCACACGGTTTTGGAGCACTGTTATTGGGCCTCTCCGTCAATCGTAAGGGGAAGCAAGCAGCCGATTGGTAGTTCTGAAGCTCCCCCTGCACCAGTGTATAGAAGACCCGTGATTGGTCTTTAGGCCCTTCGCTTACAGTACAAGAAAGCCCTGGCGCTTGGCACGTTTGATCCGTTTCCGTTCAGGTCACAAGTTACAGGGTCTCACCGAAATGGTCTTTTCTATATTCCACGGCGTCCCCTTGTCCGTCATTTTCATCATCTGGGGAAGGGAAAAAAAAAAATAGAATAAATAATACGTTACAGGTTAGCATTACAATGTTATAAATGTTTCACCTCGTGAGGCCCCTTTCACACGGGCATCAATTACAGATGGAAAAAAATGGAGACCCATGTATTTCTATGGACTACAGCAGCCTTTCCCAACCAGTGTGTCCAGGCACTCCGGGGTGCCTTGAGGTGTCTTCAGGGGTGCCTTGGCAAATCGGAAAATCAGAAAGTCTCCCTGGCTAAAGGAGATGACAGATTTGATAGACTCCATAAGGAATTTTTGTACCTGAAGACATTTAGAGCTTGGAGATCCTGAATGGGTTAAATGCTCCTTTTGGGCTTGAGAATGGTTCTCAGGGTTTTACTCCAACCTGTTCACCATTCTGGATCAGGAATCGGGGCAACAATTCCTTGATCCAGAAGCACCCAAAGGAGAACTGGATGGAGATCTACTAATCAGTGAGGAGACACAGGAAGGTTGCAGGTGAAAAGCCAAGCAGTGAGAAGGAGCAAAAAAAAAGGTCTTGTTTGTAGCCCTAGGAACTCACTTCACATACCAAAGCATATGAGTTGCAAGCGGTCTACATTTTTACAAAAAGGTTAAAGTGTCATTAAACCTAAAGTATTATAAGCCGTCAATACAAGCTATATTCCATGGTCTTCATAAATCACTTTTCCAATAGAGCAGAGATCTCCAAACTTTTCAAGGGGCCAGTTAACTGTCCTTCAGACTTTAGGTGTCCGTGGAAGGAATAGTGCCCCGTCATTGGTGTCATTGGTAGGAATAGTGCCCCGTCATTGGTGTCCGTGGGAGGAATAGTGCCCCGTCATTGGTGTCATTGGTAGGAATAGTGCCCCGTCATTGGTGTCCGTGGGAGGAATAGTGCCCCGTCATTGGTGTCCGTGGGAGGAATAGTGCCCCGTCATTGGTGTCCGTGGGAGGAATAGTGCCCCGTCATTGGTGTCCGTGGGAGGAATAGTGCCCCGTCATTGGTAGGAATAGTGCCCCGTCATTGGTGTCAGTGGGAGGAATAGTGCCCCGTCATTGGTGTCCGTGGGAGGAATAGCGCCCCGCCACTGGTGTCCGTGGGAGGAATAGCGCCCCGCCACTGGTGTCCGTGGGAGGAATAGCGCCCCGTCATTGGTGTCAGTGGGAGGAATAGCGCCCCATCATTGGTATCAGTGGGAGGAATAGTGCCCCATCACTGGTGTCAGTGGGAGGAATAGTGTCCGTGGGAGGAATAGTGCCCCGCCATTGGTGTCAGTGGGAGGAATAGTGCCCCATCCTTTGTGTCAGTGGGAGGAATAGTGCCCCGTCCTTGGTGTCAGTGGGAGGAATAGTGCCCCGTCCTTGGTGTCAGTGGGAGGAATAGTGCCCCGTCCTTGGTGTCAGTGGGAGGAATAGTGCCCCGTCCTTGGTGTCAGTGGGAGGAATAGTGCCCCGTCCTTGGTGTCAGTGGGAGGAATAGTGCCCCGTCATTGGTGTCAGTGGGAGGAATAGTGCCCCGTCATTGGTGTCAGTGGGAGGAATAGTGCCCCGTCATTGGTGTCAGTGGGAGGAATAGTGCCCCGTCATTGGTGTCAGTGGGAGGAATAGTGCCCCGTCATTGGTGTCAGTGGGAGGAATAGTGCCCCGTCATTGGTGTCAGTGGGAGGAATAGTGCCCCGTCATTGGTGTCAGTGGGAGGAATAGTGCCCCGTCATTGGTGTCAGTGGGAGGAATAGTGCCCCATCATTGGTGTCAGTGGGGGGAATAGTGCCCCAAGAGCCAGATAAAGACTAGCAAAGGGCCACATCTGGCCCTCCAGCCACAATTTGGAGACCTCTGCCTTATTCTCTTTAGCTTAAAGAAAGAAAAAAAAAAAAGGCTTCTCTGATTGGGCAGGAGGAGGGGGAGGGGTGGGCATAGCAGCTGCCCCGACTCTAATGTTGAATATGCTTAGACCTGAAGCAGTCTGGCTCTAGCGCGTCTTCTGGGAGTGCAATAATAAAACTGTCAGATGTATATAATAGAGATTAGCCCATGAGGGGTCATGCAGCTCCTTGGACTTGACCCGTAGTGTGCGATTACTTTTTACAAAGTGGCTGAATTCCTAGAATTCAGCTTTAAATGAAAGGCGCATGCTCTACCAGAATAGTAAGCACTGTGCTAAAGCGGACATTTCTGTACTAAATGGATACAAGGCTAATAAAGCGTATAGGGGGAGCAAACCGCTTGTCAGGATGTTTCCGATACCAACAGAGACAGTAGGAAAAGCCGGTGTAAAAAAGGGAAATTTTTTAGGCAACCCAAGACTTGGAAACAGCCCTAGCAGAAGCAACAGGCTGATCCTCTAGTGTCAGTGGGGGTGCACACTAAATCAACTATGAGCTGAAAATGGGGTCCATTATTTGGAAGTAATGGCATTAGACTGCGGTAACCTCATCAGTCAAGGACTGAGCCAATACCAAAAGTTCTGGACTTTCTCAGCAAAAAACTTTCAGCAGAAAGCCCTCTGGAAAGCACGCTATGGGTCACATCCAAGCTATCGCCGCACATCTGGAAAGCTGCAGAGACAAAGCTCCCACAGAGATGTAGAGGAGGAGTCTGGATTGAAGAGACAGAGTTGGTGTCCTCCCAAGACACTGGCAAAAAAAAAAAAAATGGAGCATGCCGATAATGGGGAGGTGTGATCCTGGGTTGGCCTATTTGTTTGCAACTCTCCTGTAGGTGACAGCATATTCCAAAGGTTTAAAACTTCTTGTGTCCCTCAACAGACAAGAAAGAAAAGGTTTCGCCATATATACAGTATCTCACAGAAGAGTCCACCCCTCACATTTTTGTAAATATTTCATTCACCATGCTTGACTGTAGGCAAGACACATTCATGGTTCCTTCAATGAACTGTAGCCCCCCCAGTGCCGGCAGCACTCATGCAGCCCCAGACCATGACACTCCCACCACCATGGGGCCCCAGACCATGACACTCCCACCACCATGCTTGACTGTAGGCAAGACACACTTGTCTTTGTACTCCTCACCTGGTTGCCGCCACACACGCCTGACACCATCTGAACCAAATCAGTTGATGTCGGTGTCATCAGACCACAGGAGACGGTTCCAGTAATCCATGTCCTTAATCTGCTTGTCTTCAGCAAACTGTTTGTGGCTTTCTTGGTCATCATCTTTAGAAGAGGCTTCCTTCTGGGACAACAGCCATGCAGACCAATTTGATGCAGTGTGCGGCGTATGGCCTGAGCTCTGACAGGCTGACCCCCCACCCCTTCACCCTCTGCAGCAATGCTGGCCCCACTGACAGGCTGACCCCTTCACCCTCTGCAGCAATGCTGGCAGCACTTGTACATCTATTTCCCAAAGGCAACCTCTGGATGTGACGCTGAGCACGTGCACTCAACTTCTGTGGTGGACCATGGCGAGGCCTGTTCTGAGTGGAACCTGTCCTGTTACACCGCTGTATGGTCTTGTCCACCGTGCTGCAGCTCAGTTTCAGGGTCTTGGCAATCTTCTCACAGCCTCGGCCATCTTTATGTAGAGCAGTGTTTCTCAACTCCAGTCCTCATGGACCCCCAACAGGTCATGTTTTCAGGATTTCCCTCAGATGAAACAGCTGTGCTAATTACTAAGGCAGTGAAACTGATCAAATCACCTGTGCAAAATAATGGAAATCCTGAAAACATGACCTGTTGGGGGTCCATGAGGACTGGAGTTGAGAAACACTGATGTAGAGCAACAATTCTTTTTTTTTTTTCAGATCCTCAGAGTTCTTTGCCATGAGGTGCCATGTTGAACTTCCAGTGACCAGAGAGAGTGATAACACCAAATGTAACACACCCGCTCCCCATTCACACCTGAGACCTTGTAATATGAACGAGGCACATGCCACCAGGGAGGGAAAATGGCTGATTGGTCCCAACACTGACTATGTCACATTGTAGCAAAGTGTAATTTCTTCAGTGTTGTCACATGGAAAGAGAGAATCATATTTACACAAAATGTGAGGGGGGGGGGGACTCACTTCTGGGAGATACTGTACACTTTGACCATTTAATATTTCACACTATTTATTGAATGGAAAGGATTGTGATGTCATTTTGTAATGCTTCTGGCTTGATGTAGTGACCCCGGTTGTTCCATAAGGCTACATAAGTACATAGGTGGTGCTGCCAATCAGCAGAAATCACAGTTTACATGCAAGGGGGAGGAACGGGTACAGCGCCCAGACCCTCTTCCAGCAGACAAAATATTGGACGAGCTGTAATGTGCAATGGTTAGATGCTGTACCAAACAGTACTCGGATTTAGGGCTGTAGGCCCAGAATGCAGAATCTCTGCGTTTGGTACCTATGTCCCTGAATGCATACAAACCTCAAAACAAAAAAACAAAAAAGTACAGCTCGCTGCAGCTTTTATCGCTGCAAACTGCTGGAAGTGGGGCTGAATGATGGACCTGGGCAAGGATTTGATGCCGATGGGCCAGAGCTCCCATGTGCAGGAGGCCTATGGCCTAGGATTACAATACAAAAAGAAAATAAAAGCACAAGATTTATTTAAAAAAAAAAAAAAAAAAAAAAAGCCACAACACAAAAAATAATTTAAACAAAATTGTAAAAATAACAGTATAAAAAAAAAAAAAAGATACTAAAAAAGGCACCATTAACCCACATTGCTCTTATGAAAGCAGCAAGTGAAACATTTTATACTGGAACATGCAGAAACGTTCTGTATCGCCAACAAGAAGCCTGAAATGTGTTGAATAATATAACATGCACAGGAATGACATACTAAGCAGAGTGGAATACTATCCATTCCACTTTTAAAAAAGGTACTGCAGAAGCATGCAAATGTATGGATAGAATACAGTCAGGTCCATAAATATTGGGACATCAACACAATTCTAACATTTTTGGCTCTATACACCACCACAATGGATTTGAAATGAAACGAACAAGATCTGCTTTAACTGCAGACTGTCAGCTTTAATTTGAGGGTATTTACATCCAAATCAGGTGAATGGTGTAGGAATTACAACAGTTTGCATATGTGCCTCCCACTTGTTAAGGGACCAAAAGTAATGGGACAATTGGCTTCTCAGCTGTTCCATGGCCAGGTGTGTGTTATTCCCTCATTATCCCAATTACAATGAGCAGATAAAAGGTCCAGAGTTCATTTCAAGTGTGCTATTTGCATTTGGAATCTGTTGCTGTCAACTCTCAAGATGAGATCCAAAGAGCTGTCACTATCAGTGAAGCCATCATTAGGCTGAAAAAACAAAACAAACCCATCAGAGAGATAGCAAAAACATTAGGCGTGGCCAAAACAACTGTTTGGAACATTCTTAAAAAGAAGGAACGCACCGGTGAGCTCAGCAACACCAAAAGACCCGGAAGACCACAGAAAACAACTGTGGTGGATGACCGAAGAATTCTTTCCCTGGTGAAGAAAACACCCTTCACAACAGTTGGCCAGATCAAGAACACTCTCCAGGAGGTAGGTGTATGTGTGTCAAAGTCACCAATCAAGAGAAGACTTCACCAGAGTGAATACAGAGGGTTCACCACAAGATGGAAACCATTGGTGAGCCTCAAAAACAGGAAGGCCAGATTAGAGTTTGCCAAACGACATGTAAAAAAGCCTTCACAGTTCTGGAACAACATCCTATGGACAGATGAGACCGACATCAACTTGTACCAGAGTGATGGGAAGAGAAGAGTATGGAGAAGGAACTGCTCATGGTCCTCAGCATACCACCTCATCAGTGATCATGGTGGTGGTAGTGTCATGGCGTGGGCATGTATGGCTGCCAATGGAACTGCTTCTCTTGTATGTATTGATGATGTGACGGCTGACAGAAGCAGCCGGATGAATTGTGAAGTGTTTCGGGAATATTATCGGCTCATATTCAGCCAAATGCTTCACAACTCATTGGACGCTTCACAGTGCAGATGGACAATGACCCAAAGCAGACTGCAAAAGCAACCAAAGAAGTGGAATGTTCTGCAATGGCCAAGTCCATCACCTGACCTGAATCCGATTGAGCATTTCACTTGCTGAAGACAAAACTGAAGGGAAAATGCCCCAAGAACAAGCAGGAACTGAAGACATTTGCAGTAGAGGCCTGGCAGAGCATCACCAGGGATGAAACCCAGCGTCTGGTGATGTCTATGCGTTCCACACTTCAGGCTGTAATGACTGCAAAGGATTTGCAACCAAGTATTAAAAAGTGATAGTTTGATTTATGATTATTATTCTGTCCCATTACTTTTGGTCCCTTAACAAGTGGGAGGCACATATGCAAACTGTTGTAATTCCTACACCGTTCACCTGATTTGGATGTAAATACCCTCAAATTAAAGCCGACAGTCTGCAGTTAAAGCACATCTTGTTCGTTTCATTTCAAATCCATTGTGGTGGTGTATAGAGCCAAAAATGTTAGAATTGTGTCCATGTCCCAATATTTATGGACCTGACTGTATACAGTACGCGATCGAGGGAGAAATGCAGCAGTAGCATTGATGAGCTTCTAGAAATGCTAGTTTCCCGGCTGCCGTGATAATAAATAGCTTCAGTCTGAGTCATTAAAGCCCAACGCCATGTTTAATGTACCTTCAACCCCTCACCTACTGGGCACATTCACCCCCTTCCTGTCCAGGCCAATTGTCAGCTTTTAGCGCTGTCACACTTTGAATGACAATTGCGCGGTCATGCAACACTGTACCCATATGAATTTAAAAAATTTTTTGAGGCAGAAAACTTTATTTTGGTGGCATTCACCACTGGGATTTTTATTTTTTTGCTATATAGATGAAAATCCAAAGATTTAGAAAAAAAGTGTTTTTCTTATAAAATTTTTGCAAATAATCATCTTTCTTCATAAATCTTGGCCAAAACTTATTCAGTTCTTTTTAGTTAAAAAAAAAAAAAAAAATATTAGTTTATAGTTAAAAATAATTTTTCTAATTTTTTTTTTTTTTTTTTTTACAGTTCAGTTCATCAGCCATTGAGAAATAATGTGAGAGCTGTGATTGGTCACAGCTTGTCACATGGTACAAGGCTGTTGTGAATAGCCCTGTACCATGTGATCTCGGTGATCATTCACAGATTTCACACGTAGTAAGCAATGTCGTCAGAAGTGACATTTTGCTTACTACTCTGCATGTGATCACCGATTGGCCAATCAGTGATCGCATTTATTTCAGGTACTTATATAGCGCCATCAATTTTTATGCAGAGAGATATATATATATATATATATAAAAAAATAACATTCCCATCAGTGCCTAACCCTCAAGGGGTGTACAATATAAGGTACCTCACACAGAGGTCCCGTACAGAGATCGGTGTTCGGACACAGCGGGCACCGGATCGTGGTGCTGTGCGTCCCAGGGAGCGTGCACAAGCAGGGGGCGGGGAGGCTGTTTATAAACGGCCACCTGACCCTGCACTGCCACCGTCCGGCCGTTTATATACATGGGCCGGACGGGAGGTGGTTAAAAAAAAAAAAAAAAAAAAAAAAAAAAAAAAGGGACATTAAACATGGAGTTAGACTGGAAAGCTAAAGACAAGCGAAAAACCAACATTTTAAAAGACTCCCAGTAATGGCCACTCTTGGGGGGGGGGGGGGGGGGGTAGCTTAGAGAACATTCGGATAGCGGCCGCGCTCACCTTGTACATCTTCTTCTCCCCCATCACCATCCTCTTCCTCATTGTAAGCCAGCTCTGCCTGCTTGTCTGCCTCGTACTCACCCACGTTCCCATCATCCCCGTTATAATCTGCCACTTTAGAACCATGTTGAGGATCTACAGGGGACTCATTCTCGTCAAAAAACCGACCTGGGAAGTCGGGAGCGAAAGGAACAGAAGAGGATAGAAAAAGAAAAAGCAGAAAAGGAAGCAAAAATTGGAGAAAATTTAGGAACATCAGAACAGACAGGACAGGACCTTCAAGCCAAACAAGACTGAGCCATCTGAAGACTGCGGCACTTAAAATCAGAGTCCATTTAAAACAGCAAAAAAACAAAACAAAACAAAAAACACCAGGCCAAGAACATGGTGCCCAGTGTATGTTGAAGTCCTTGCATGGGCAGGCATGGTGCCACAAGGCTGGGTCTACAAGAGGTTACACAAATGAAAGTGTAATGAACAATGCACATGGTTGGGCAACAAGACCACGGACATTTGTGGAAAAAGATAAAAATGAACACAACATACTGATGTGGTATACAATGGACCAGTCATTCTCAACAAAGGTTCCATGGAACCCCATAGTTCCTTCAGAGGTTTGCCGGGGGTTTCCTTGCATTGTAGCTCACTGACCCCCCTATTTGATGCCGCCATAGTTCCAAGACCATCCCCACTTGGCAGAGCCGGCAGCAGGACACCAACGATCTTTTCACAAGGTCTTCAGCAGGTATAAGAGCAGTACTCTCTCCCCCCCCCCCCCCCGCACGGGTGGACGTCATAAATGTCATCCAGGGGTTTGAGTGGAGATATCTGGATGGTGGCTGCAGCCATTGGTGTATTTAGGTTTTGTGCTTCTCCTAGGCAACACAAACATCGTCTGACCCCACAGACACTGACCAACACAACCCCCCCTTCCCCATCCCACAGGGAGAGCCTGACATTGACAACACCACCCCTGCCCCCCCCCCCCCCCCCGGAAGAGGCTTGGAACAAAAGTCAGGCTTTACATACACCATCAAGCAGTCTCTCACGGGTCCCACTTGGTTCACACAGTGCGCGTGTCTGTCTTTTCTTTCATCCCTTCTTCTGGGGGGAGGTGCTGCTCCCTTGAAAAATGCCGCCCTAGGCAAGTGCCTTGTGGTAAATACGCCCCTGGCTGCAGCTACATGCATCATCCAGATCATTTTTTTTTCAGCTTGCGATTGCCTACAATGTAAAAGCCATTCTAGCGGCGGCTCAGCCACTGGATTGCTTCTACAGGCATCAGTAAGGGACGTCGTGCCTCCTACCCGCCGCCTCTCCGTACAATCAGGGAGCTGGAGAGCCGATCCAGCGGTGGCGGTTTACCATGGAACTGGCTGTGAACCATATGGTCCCCGGCTGCCTCTATGATCCTGGGAGGTCGGAAGTGATATCATGACTTCACCTCCAACTCTGGCAGATGTAAAACATGGACTTTTTGTTTGGCTGGAAAGCCTAAGAATTTTTTTTTGATCTTATGCTTTCCAGCATAGAGGAGATGAGGGGTCTCGGGTAGCCCCCAGATCTCTCCACAAAAGGAAGAGATCTGTTATGCCTTTTGCCGATTACAAGGGATGTTTAAATGGTTTGTAATAAATTAAAAATATTTTTATTATATTTTTTTTTCCCAGAGACCCAAGAGAATAAAAATGACGGTTGTGGCAATTGTTTATGTGATATGGTATTTGCACAGCAATTTATCAAGCACAATTTAAAAAAAAAAAAAAAAAAAAAAACCCCTTTAATGAATTTTAATACAAAAAAAAAAAAAAAAAAAAAAAACACTATAGAACCCAATTTTTTGGTAACATATGTTATGCCAAGTAAATGGATCCCAAACACACGGTCATGTGTTCGGCATCCACCTTACTTGGGATAACATCTTTTACCAAAAAATTGGGTTCTATAGTGTTTTTTGTATTACAATTCATTAAAGTTTTCTCTTAATTGCGCTTCAAAAATTGCTGTGCAAATAGCATATGACAAAATTGCCACAACCATCATTTTATTCTCTTGGGTCTCTGCTTGGGGGGGGGGGGGAAATTATATTATAATTATATATATATATATATATATATATATATATATATATATAAATTTTTTTATTTTTTTGGGGGGGGGGTAATTTTCTAGCCAAAAAAAAAATTATTTTTACATGTAGGGAAGAATTGGCCTGGAAGTGGTTAAAGTATCATTCAGCTTGTTGATGTTGACCACAGATGCTAATGGTATTGATTGCCACTTTAACCCCTCGCCTGCCGGGCACTTATACCCCCTTCCTGCCCAGGCCAATTTCCAGCTTTCAGCACTGTCACACTTTGAATGACAATTGCGCGGTCAAACACTGTACCCGTATGAAATTATCATTTTTTTTTGACACAGAGCTTTATTTTGGTGGTATTTAATCACCTCGGGGTTTATTTTTTCTTAAACAAACCAAAAACCACTGAAAATTTTGAAAAAAAATGTTTTAGTTTTTGTTATAAAATTTTGTAAATAAGTGATTTTTCTCCTTCATTGATTTGCACTAATGAGGCTGCAGTGATAGGTGGCACTGATGAACATTGACAGGCATCACTGAGGGGCACTGAAAGGCAGCTTAGATGGGCACTGATGTGGCATTGATGTGCACTGGTAGGCACTGATATGTGGCACTGCTGGGGCTACACTGATGATCAGGTCACATGTCCCCTCCGCGGAATGCCGATTACCGGCTCTCCTCTGTCAGCGTGACAGCTCGAGAGGAGAGAAATGCTGATAACCGGCATTTCCCTGTTTACATGTGATCAGCTGTGATTGGACACAGCTAATCACATGACCGAGCCGACATCTTCGGCTGTTTCCGTGATCGGTGATCCTCTGTGTCCGAGGGAAACAGCGCACCGCCGATCGCCGCGCTCTCCCTGAGCCGCGCATGCGCAGTGAGAATGGGAGGATGTCATATGACATCCTCCCAGAACGAGAGAACCACCTTGCACCCGTCATATTACTATATGGTGGGAGGTGGTTAAACAAGCTGCTAGCAGGCTTCAACACTTCTTGAAAGCCTGCTATCAGCTTGCTTAAAGTGGCAATCAGCACTACCATTAGCATCTGTGGTCAAAAACTGGAGCTGAATGGTACTACAAAGCTCACGGTTCACACTGCTCTTGTACAAGCCGAAGCCCATGTGAAACAGACCTTTGTTTTCTCTAAGGGTGGCGTTCTGACCCACTACTGCAAACGGCATTTTCCGTTTGACCCCGGATGATTATTAAAGGGTTCCCGACATCTTTTTTTGGGGGGTTCCTCTGGGGGAAAAATTGTTGAGAAAGGCTGCAACTGATGAGTGGCAAGAGTGGGACATGGACAAACCAAAAAAAAGTCAGCACATGCATGTAAAGGCATGGTTAATAAGGGGGGGGGGGGCTCATGCATTGGGGGACAAACTGCCAAAAAGATGCTTTTATAAAAATAAACCAATGCAGGCCATCTGGGGTATGCTGTAGGTAAAAAAAAACTGCCACAAGAGAAAATTCTGTTACAAAAAATACATGCAAAAAACAAAAAGAAAAGTAGAAAACAAAAAGGGGAAAAAAAATAAAAAAATAAAAATGGGCAGAAGACGCAAAACAATGTTCAAGCAGAGAATTTAGAAGGAATGCAGATGGTGACATGCAGGAGAGAAGCAGAGCGGCTCAGGGGGATGAACATTGTAGGAGAAAGGTGAGTGAAAGAAGAAGATGGTGGGAATGGGGAGCCATATGAAGGAAATGACACGACACACAGAAGAGTCAGGATACCCAACTTGTTACATTCTATATAAGAGCGGGGAACTGTTCATCCCAGAATTCAGCACTGAAGAGGTTCTTGTCCTCGGATAATATATTCGTATACATATGACAAGTCTGCTGTCCGAATTCCCAAAATATTTACACAACAGGCGGTCTCTGGAAGGTCCTACATGCGTTCTTTGAATTTCACATATTTAATGTACAAAATCAATCACTTTGTAAGATGTGCAGGCACACTATGAGTCAAGTCCAACGAGGTGCATGCCACCCCCTGGACTTCTCTTTATTTACACCTGACAGTTTTATGGTGCTCTGGGAGGATAGCTATAGCTAAACTTTGGGGCTCCGAGAGGAGAGACATTGGGTTCATTTACTATAACTGGAGAGTGCAAAATCTGGTGCAGCAGTGCATGGTAGCAAATCAGCTTGCAGCTTGTTCAATAAAAGTTTGACCAAAAAAAAAAAAAAAAAAACCCACACACCTGTAGTCGATTGGCTACCTTACACAGCTGCAACAAATTGTGCACTCCCCAGTTTTTGTGAATCAACCCCTTTGTACACACCCCCCCTTTGTACACACACACACACACACACACCCCCTTTGTTCACACCCCCACACCTCTGCCCATTCACAGAAGCCTTTGTATTTTGTGGATCAGTTCACATATTACACAAGGCTTTGCAATAGGGCAGGAAAAGGGAGGGTGTGGGCACAGCAGCTGCATGCAACTCTGAAACTGAGACCAAAGGGTTCAGGGTCAAGAGTGCTGAAGTATAGCAATAACTATTCTCCCACAGCTCCATAAAACTATCAAATGTAAATTAAAGAGAAGTCCATGAGGGGACATGTACCTTGTTGGATTTACCTCCTAGTATGGTTGCAAGTGGCTGAATTCCTAGAGATCAGCTTTAATAACAATGTAATGATCACCAATAAGACTTCCATTTACAAATTTTACATGTTACATAACAAATGTGCAGGCACACTATGAGTTGAGTCCAACGAGGTGCATGCCACCTCCTGGACTTCTCTTATTTACACCTGACAGTTTTATGGTGCTCTGGGAGGAAAGATATTTCTACACTTTGGGGCTCTGAGAGGAGAGAAAAACTGTATATATTTATATATATATATATATACACACACACACACACACACACACACACACACACAGGCCACCTTTCCCCTTTGCTGCCCATTCACAGAAGCCTTTGTATTTTGTGGATGAGTTCACATATTACAAAAAGCGCTGTAATAATGGAGGAGGGAGGGGCGGGTACAGCAGCTGCAAGTAACTCTGCAGCCGAAGTAGGGGAGACCAAGAGGGTTTAACGTCGGAGCACTTAAGTATAGCAATAACTATCCTACCACAGCTCCTAGACAAGTCCATGAGGTGACATGCACCTTGCTGGATTTAACTTCTAGTATGCCTGCAAGGGGCTGAATTCCAGGAATTTAGTTTTAAAACAATGTCATGACCAGGGGCGGACTGACCATTTGGAAACTCGGGCACTGACCGAGGGCCCAGGGTCAGAAGGGGGCCCCATGAGATGCCCCTGGTACCTTTTTCATAGGCTTTTTTGAGTTTGGGCAAGGACACAGGGGCCCCATGATCCCCTATTGCCCGGGGGCCCCACGAGTTGTCAGTCCGCCCCTGATCATGAGCACCAATAGGATATCCATTTACAATACACACAAGTCGCATAACAAATGTACTGCAGTACAGCCAGTGACTCTCAGACCTCCAAAATGGCTTCCAGCAGCTACTCTATGGGTCCAGTTTCTCTAAATCTGATCACCTGCCGCAATATACACAACATGTACGCAAGAATATGATCGAGTGTTTCACGCCAGTGCAACTTGTCATGTGATTTGAGTTTCAAATCACATGACAAGTCGCACCTTATGGTTGGCAATGGAACCGTTCAAAAATCGGTGAGACTCGGACTTTTTGCAATTTCAGGGGCAACTTGCATGGACATCTGTTCATGAAGTCGCACAGATGTCAGCCAAGCGGAGCCGACATGCAGCTTTGAAATCGTGCGACAGTTAATCTAAAATTTGTACAATTTTGTTGACGTCCGCATTTTGTCGAGGGGGAAAAAAATTAAAAAAAATAAAATTAAAAAATACATTATACATAAAAGAAACATAAAATATAAAAAGAGAAAGTATATATAAATTAAATATAAAAAAAGAAAAATTATACACAAATTAAATACAAAGAGAAAACTTGCATATAAAAAAAGAAAAATATATAAAATGAGAAAAATTATACATAAATTAAACAAAAGAAAAAGTATATATTTATTATAAATAATTTTTTTTTTTAAATAAAAAAACAAGTAGGATTACCCCCCTAGGCTTGGTTTACATCTACGTGGTTTACCTGCGGCTGCGTTTCCTCGGGCACAGCAGCCCATTGCTGCACCCACTGAAGGAAGCAAGGAAAGTCCCTGCACCGTTCCAGTAAACATGGTCGCAGGTAAGCCGCATAGTGCCATGCAGTTCAAGCGCATGCGGGGTGCCATCAGGATTCATGGTACCCCCACACGTAGGAGCAGCGTTGCGATTTTATTGCGGCTGCGGGAAGGCATGCGATTAAACGCTATACCACATCCCGCATTACTGTGAACCTAGATTTACAATGGGTGACGAGGAACAAAAAAGGTCTAAATTTCATTTTACAACAAAAAGGAAATACAAATACAATTTTGGTTGGACCAACTTTTTAAAAAAGGGGAATAAACTCAAAAGTTATTACATTGCAATTTGCTAATGTGGTGGCTGCATTGGTTTTTGTTTTTTTTAACTAGGCTTTCATTTGTTAGAGGGTTTTTTTTTTTTTTTTTTTTGGTAGGTGATCGGCACAGCAAATCAGCAATGTTTGGACAGAGTGTCAGAGGTCATGTAGCCTCATAGGACAGTGAGAATGAAAAATTCCTCCAATATTAACCAGTGCTGTGCTGGACACTGAGTCACAAGACTGCTATATACTGCTGGTGAGAAAAGGGATTTAGCAGTTTAGATTTACTAAAATATTTGCAATTGCATTTTCTGTGTAATGTGGGGGGGGCCCGGGGACAGCGGAGACAGTGAACGCGGGGGGCCCGGGGACAGCGGAGACAGTGAATGCGGGGTCCGGGGACAGTGAATGCGGGGTCCGGGGAGAGCGGAGACAGTGAATGCGGGGTCCGGGGAGAGCGGAGACAGTGAATGCGGGGTCCGGGGAGAGCGGAGACAGTGAATGCGGGGTCCGGGGAGAGCGGATACAGTGAATGCGGGGTCCGGGGAGAGCGGATACAGTGAATGCGGGGTCCGGGGAGAGCGGATACAGTGAATGCGGGGTCCGGGGAGAGCGGATACAGTGAATGCGGGGTCCGGGGAGAGCGGATACAGTGAATGCAGAGCCTACTTTAAAAAAGTAAAAGGTATAAGCCAAAAGAAAAAAAAAAAAAAAAGAAAAAAAAAAAAAAGGAAAATGGAGCCACCACATTAAATTTTTGTTTTTTTCGGGTTTAAAACCATCCTGAAACATTAATATTGGTTACAGCTATATCTGTGAGGCAAGCTAGAAATTTCGGTGGAAAAAGAATTAAAATTTTTTATAATCACTTGTAACTACCAAATCCAGCCAGCAGGTGGTAATGTAGAGCTATCAGGATCCTTCTTTGTCTACCTCTTGGGTTTTCCCCTTTCTCTCGCCCCGGCGAGGCTGCGCCCTTTTTGTACACAGCGTACATCGGAAAACGTACAATATTATTCATCGCACTATAACCTGGCCTAATATGCTAACAAAGGTAACAGCGGCTGTAACATTCAGACACCTTGTGGTGCCAACATGCCTCTGTGTTGGTCTTCAAAATGAACCCTGTGACCCCCTGAACGCGGATCCTAGGCCCCATTTTGTACAGGAAGTCTCAATATCTCGTGAATACAAGATTAAAAAGGCACATTCCATCTTTTTTTTTTTTTAACAAAAAGGTGGAATATAAAAATCAAAAGAGGCCTATGAGACGAAGCACCCCACAATTCAGATGTAGGGAGGGAAGGGGAGGACTGGGGATAAGGGGCTGCAGAATGATACCATTTTTTTTCCCCCAACCTATAAAATGGCAGAAATTGTCAGAAAGGTGGAACCGGCCTTTAACCCCTTCAATACCGGGCACTTACACCCCCCTTCCTGCCCAGGCCAATTTTCAGCTTTAACCCCCGGGGGTCACACCTATGTGGCCGTGCGGGCCGCGTTTTGCTCGGGCACGAGAGCCCATTCATTTGAATGGACTCCCGCGCCCCGGGACACTCAGGGAAGAAGTCCCGGCACTTCTTTGGAAAACGCAGCCGAGGTTCCCGGTACGGTTGCGTTTCCCAGTGCGGGCGGTGAGCCATTAGAACTAATACACCCGCCTGCGGGTCCGCATTTTTGTGCGGGTCCGCAGCGGCACCACCCGCACAGATGTGAACCTAGGGTCAGTGTTGTCACACTGTGAATGACAACTGCGCGGTTATGCAACACTGTACCCAGATAAAATTTTTATATTTTTTTTCACACAAAATAGAGCTTTCTTTAGGTGGTGTATACTTGCCGCTGGGCGTTTTATTTTTTGCTAAACAAAAAAAAACACCTGAAACTTTTGAGAAAAAAAAAAAAAAAAAACCCACACACAACACTGCACTTTGCTTCATTTGTTATAAAATGTTGCAAATAAATAACATTTCTTCATAAATTTAGATCAAAAATGTATTCTTATACATTTCTTTGGTGATAATTTTTTTTTTTTCAAACGTTTCCATAATTTTTTTTATTCAATTTTCTCTTTTTTTACCGTTTTGTTTTTCAGCACACTGACTAAAGCAATACAACGTTGCCATAGTAACTTTGAACTACTCTGGGCAAGTGATCAGGATTTTTTTTTTTTTTTTTTTTTTTAACACATGACAATTGCCAATACCGATGTATTTCATTGATATTTGCAATCATTGTTACTGAATGAAACGGATTCATTCAATCTTTCGTTGTGATGAGCTGTGATTGGGCGAAGCTGATCACATGATACAGATGGGCTGTGATTGGCCCCGTCTGTATCATGTCACTGCCTTTGACCAGTCACAGCTAACATAATTGTATAGAATGGATGGTGTGACGGTAAGCCATCCATTGTATACAATCGACATCTAATCTGCTGTGATTGGTCACAGCGGTCACATGACACCGGCAATGGGCCGGTGTAGTGATAGGTCATCGGCTGTGTCCCGTGGACTCAGCCAATGACGCTTCGCGGCTCGTTTTGACAGGACGTCATAATGCCCAGTCACAACGGCGAGTGTCCTGCCCGGCCGTCAGTCTGCTATATGCCGGGTGGGAAGGTGGTAACCGCTTCCCCGCCGCCCTATAGCACAAATACTGCTACAGGGCGGCAGGGCTGCGCAAAATCAAATCCCTTTCGGCTCTTGCAAAAGGCCAGACCATAATGACAAACGTGCTTCTTCCACGAGTTAATGATCGCAAAGCCTGCCTATGTTACACTACATCCACACATTGATGAATAGTCTCACAACCCTCTGATGGAGGGAACTGGAGGGCCATTCACTGGGGGAGAAAATGTTTCACCTATTATTTGCAATAGTCTACAAACACATCCAATAGAGAAAGTTGTATTTTCACCAACACCGGTTGGTTGGTTCCACAAGTCTGTTCCTAATTAGTTCAAAAACTAAGGCTGGCCATACACTAAACAATTTTCTTGAGATTTTTGCTTTCGGATTTACCAAAAATCATAATAAGTCAAAAGTAAAAAACACTTTCAATTGTATCCAATCAGGCGGGCCCTTGGACTACATAGCTGAAGGTAAATCTAAAAGAAATTGGGCAGAAAATTGTATAGTGTGTTGCCAGCCTCAACAATTATTCATAATGAGACAAGTTAGCCTTACTTTGCTTTAAGTTTGGAAAGATCATAGACTTGGGCTCCTTGGGGATCGATTTCCCAGGTATCTGACCCAAGTGCAGGGCGTTGTCTTCTAATGGAGCATCCGGCTCCCTATTGGCACCAGGAGGAAGGTATTTCACTAGAGAAAAGGAGAAAGAACATTGTAAGAGCTCACGAGCCGGGCCCACCTAATCCTCCTGTATGGAATTCTTTGAGAACGGTCTCCTTTTACGTGATAAAGCACTGGGAAACCTGTCGGCACAATACAATATCAAGGAAAAAAAAAAACCAAAAAAAAAAAAAAAAACCAAAAAATTTACTCCAATTTTGCCACAAAAAAATGTATTCTGCTCCGTGTCTTTGCTAAAAAAAAAAAAGAAAAAAAATCCCAGTATCTATATGCCTTTTGTAAACGCTATAAATTTCATGTAAGCCAATTAATTTACACATGAAATTTATAGCGTTTACAAAAGGCATATAGATACTGGGATATTTTATTTTTACTAGTAAAAGGCGGCACCAATACAGTGATCAGTGATAATGAAAAGGACTGACACTACTAATGGCACTGGGCAAGAAGGGGTTAACATGAGGGGCGATCAAAGGGTTAACTGTGCGGTTTTACTATGGAGCGGTGTCTGTGCTTCACTAAGCACACTGCTTTGCATGGCTGTGCTATGCTCAGCCATGCAAAGCAGTGTGCCAGAGCTGACAGGGAGGAGAACTGTATTGTTTACCAACAGTTCTCCCCCCTCCCCGGCAGAGATCCTCGGCAATCACCGGGCGCCGGCGAGGTTTTCTTTTTTTTATTCAGATAGAGCAGGGAAGAATAAGAATCGGTCAGGTTTTAAATTTCTGCCTTTGAACCCCCCCCCCCCCCCCATTATGGATATTTTCCCTCACTTCCTGTCCCTGTGACACCCATATAAGAAAATCACAGGGACAGGTTATAGCATTTACAAATGGCAGTACATAGAGTATATACACTGGGTTGTTTTTTTTTTGTTTTTTAGATTTTTACTAGTAATAGCAGTGATCTGCGACTTATAGCGGGACTGCAGCAGGTATTGTGACACTGGGGGGGGGGGGGGGGGGGGGGGGGGAACTGACATCCCCAGTGACACCAATACACTGATCAGTACAAAAAAAAAAAAAAAAAAGAGCCCTGACAACCCCTTCCTGCCCAGTGCCATTAGTATTTACATAAGGGGCAATCAAAGGGTTAACTGTGTGCTGGGAGTGTATTACTAGGGGGCGGGGTCTGTGTGCTTCACTGTAATCACACTGTTCTGGATGGCTGTGCTGTTCAGTGTGCCTGAGCTGACAGGGAGGAGGACTGTTAGTAAACAAAACAGTCGTCCTCCTCCCCGTCGGTGATCCTTGGAAATCACTTGGCGCCGAAAACTAATTACCATTCGGGGACCCGGTGATTGACAGCCACGGCTGGTGGCGTGGGAAGGGCACACGCCCCCGCCACCCTCCAGGAAACGCACAATCACGTATATATGTATACACCCACACAAGATTATGCGCACCAGGGCCACCCTGGAGCGGCTAACTAATATATATATCTATATCTATCTATATCTATCTATATCTATCTATATCTATCTATATCTATCTCTATCTATCTCTATCTCTATCTATCTATCTCTATCTATCTCTATCTATCTCTATCTATCTCTATCTATCTCTATCTATCTCTATCTATCTCTATCTATCTCTATCTATCTCTATCTATCTCTATCTATCTCTATCTATCTATATCTCAGTTATGGATATTTTATACATAAAGTTTTGAATTCTAAATGCAAACAAAGCATTCTCTGACTGGACCAGGTGGAGAGCGTGACATCACTGCCCCACATTTCCAACTCCTCCAATCAGACAATGCTTTGCATTCACTGAAACATAGCTAAACAGTCTCTGGATGGTGCCCATGCCAAGCAGCTGACCACCTATGTTCACAATGCAACAGGGAAGCTGCTTGACAACGGGACCCAGAAGCAAGTGGGGATCACTGGAGTAGCTGTGTAGTGGGGTCTTCCTTTTCCATCAGCCAGGTATGGGATGTGTATTGTTACGATGGTCCAAACGTGACCGATATACCTATGCATACAATATTCATACCTAGAATTCATCATTAAATGTGTAAATGGAAGCTCAGATTGGGGGAGGAAGGGCAGGACTTGGGGCCAATCAGGTATCCTGCATTCACATGTGGTGAGAAGGAACATATGGACAGGAAGGGAGAGCAAAGGGATGGCCTTATGAGTATGTTGCTGCTCCTTCATGGTTCAGCCACAGGCTGGGATAGGGAGGTGCAATCTGTATGGCTGAAAGAGGAGCTGCAGTCACACCCCCCCCCCCCCCCCCAAAAAAAATAAATAAATAAAAAATAAACACACACACACTGGGGCTGCTGACTTTTAATAAAAGGATCCGGCAGTGTCCTCACCTGAGCCGATTCTCCTGACGCTGGGTAGTAAAATGGTTACATTTCAGGAAAGTAAACTGTATACCTATAATTCCTAGGACACCATCAATAAACTGAGGAGTGGGAGGGTTTTATATCAGGCTGGTCACTGTCTGCCAGTGTCCAAATCTTCCTGTAGGAGGCAGTATAAACCAAACTGCCTAAATCTTCAATGAACAAGAAAACCCATCCGTGACAACCGTACATCCCCATTTCTTATATGGGTGTCAAAGGGACAGGAAGTGAGGGAAAATATCCATAATGGGGCGGGGGGGTTCAAAGGCAGAAAGAAATGAAAACCTGATTCTTTTTCTTCCCTGCTCTATCCAAACAAGAAAAAAAAAAAAACTTCGCCGGCGCCCAGTGATTGCCGAGTATCTCCAATGGGGGGAGGGTTGGGGAGCACAGATACTAACAAAAAAACCAGTTCCTCAATGTCGGCTCCTGCGCTCTGCTTTGCATGGCTCTACACAGCACAGCCATGCAAAGCAGTGTGCTTGCAGTAAAAAACACAGATCATGTAAAACAGCACAGTTAACCCTTTGATTGCCCCAGATGTTAACCCTTTCCTGCCCAGTGCCATTAGTACAGTGCCAGTGCTTTTTATTAGCACTGATCACTGTATCGGTGTCACTGGGAATGTCAGTGACACCAAGTCAGTTCCCCCCCCAGTGTCAGAATGCCCGCTGCAGTCCTGCTATAAGTCGCTAATCGCCACCATTACTAGTAAAAATAAAAAAAAATCTCAGCACACACACACACCTGAGCAGATGTCTTGAAAGACGCACCTCAAGCCGGAATCAGACTTTAAAATCGTGCGACTTCACTGGCAGTCGCATGATTTCAAAGTAAAAAAAAACAAAAAAAAAAAAACGTACAATTTGTGTGCAAATTCTGAAGACTTTATTGCACCTTGTAAAGATTTTCAACAGTTCTTAGCGATTTCCATTATATTCTATGTATTTGAAAATCGCAATTAAAAAAACAGCAGAAAGAGTAATGCAAGAACTCTTAGAAACCGCGCTGCGGCAAATCGCAAATGTTAAGAGACCGACATTTACAAGATGCGATTTCAATTTGCAAATCACACCGATATGACCGGTCATCTCCAGAGCAGAGCTAAAAAATTTTCATGTCCTCTGATATGATGGTAGATTGGTGTCACTACAGTTCTCAAATTAACCATTTTATTTTGAATTAAAAAAAAAAAACAAAAAAAAAAAAAAAAAAAACACAAAAAAAAAAAAAAGGGGAGGATACTATACAGCAGACATGTACAGAATGAAAAATGAGTTTCATTTCAATTCATAATTTTGTTTAAAATTTGTTTTTGGAATTAAATTTTGTTTATTAGTTTCTTAATTCTATTCAATTTTCCACATTTGGTTGAATTAAAATAAA
Source organism: Staurois parvus (assembly GCF_062004578.1). Taxonomy (NCBI): domain Eukaryota; kingdom Metazoa; phylum Chordata; class Amphibia; order Anura; family Ranidae; genus Staurois; species Staurois parvus. The sequence continues at coordinate 52,500 of NW_028319091.1, forward strand.
TTCGAGCAAATCGAAAAGTATCTTATTCGAATTTGTTCCAATCAAAAATGTGAATTTCAGAAGACAGTTATGTTCCATTTTATTTTCTATTCGAATATATTTGATTCGAAATTCAGATTTTAGAAGATCTATATTCCATTTTATTCTATTGTTTTTTTTCAATTCTAAAGTCAAAATTTCAGAAGACAAGTCTAGTCTATTTTTTTTCTATTCTAACCCATCTTAAATTTGTTTTCTAATCTATTCTATGTCTCTATTTTTTCCTTTTCTATTCTTATTCTAGTGACTTTTCTTTTCGAAATTAAAATTTTGGAAGACCGCTATATATTCCATTTTATTCTATTCTAATCTTTTCTATGCCATTCTGTTCCATTTTAGTTGAAGTTCAAATTTCAGAAGACGATTATATTCTATTCTTTTTCTATGGCTTTCTATTCTGTTACTCCATTTTTTTTCTATTCTAGTATTCTTCGGAAGGCAACTATATTCTTTTTTTTTTTTTTTTTTGTTCTACAAAGTTTATTGAGAAAAATTCAAAACATATAAATTGTACAAAGTAATACAATGTGCCAAAGAGAAACGCGGTGAAACACCAATCGCATATGCCAAACAATAAGAAATACTCAGGTGAACAAAATGATAAAGCCATCTTGTGTCACCTGTAACAATGAAGTTGAACTAGGAAAAAAAACACGAGAACACAGCAAAAAAAAAAAAAAAAAGAAAAGGCAAACACTAATCATAACCACCACACAGCGTACAAAATATCACCAAATGGGCAGGATCATTTGTTTGCTCCCCCATATATCTTTTATCGTAGAGTAGCAGAGTAGGGGGGAAGGGGATAGAGCTAAAGGTGCTGGGCTTCTGGTGCAAGGAAGAAGTTGCGAAAATATAGAAAGCTCGGTGCTATCCATGAGGTGCAACAAAGGTACCACTCAAAGGTAGCCAACGCATAGGAAAATAACTACCGTATTTTTCGCTCCATAAGACGCACCTGACCATAAGACGCACCCCTAGGTTTTAGAGGCAGAAAACAGGAAAAAAAAATTCTGAATTAATGGACTGCAGACACAGTACAGGAGATGACCAGAGACTGCAGACATAGTAGAGGAGATGACCAGAGACTGCGGACACAGTACAGGAGATGACCAGAGACTGCGGACACAGTACAGGAGATGACCAGAGACTGCGGACACAGTACAGGAGATGACCAGAGACTGCGGACACAGTACAGGAGATGACCAGAGACTGCGGACACAGTACAGGAGATGACCAGAGACTGCGGACACAGTACAGGAGATGACCAGAGACTGCGGACACAGTACAGGAGATGACCAGAGACTGCGGACACAGTACAGGAGATGACCAGAGACTGCGGACACAGTACAGGAGATGACCAGAGACTGCGGACACAGTACAGGAGATGACCAGAGACTGCAGACACAGTACAGGAGATGACCAGAGACTGCAGACACAGTACAGGGATGACCAGAGACTGCGGACACAGTACAGGAGATGACCAGAGACTGCGGACACAGTACAGGAGATGACCAGAGACTGCGGACACAGTACAGGAGATGACCAGAGACTGCGGACACAGTACAGGAGATGACCAGAGACTGCGGACATAGCACAGGAGATGACCAGAGACTGCGGACAGTACAGGAGATGACCAGAGACTGCGGACAGTACAGGAGATGACCAGAGACTGCGGACACAGTACAGGAGATGACCAGAGACTGTGGACACAGTACAGGGGATGACCAGAGACTGTGGACACAGTACAGGGGATGACCAGAGACTGCGGACACAGCACAGGGGATGACCAGAGACTGCAGACAGTGCAGGGATGACCAGAGACTGCGGACAGTGCAGGGATGACCAGAGACTGCGGACAGTGCAGGGGATGACTGCTGACCTTTGGGGAGGGTGGGGAGCGGGTACCTGAATTTGACAGGTACCCGCTCCCACTTCCGCAGAGTTTTTTTTTTAATCTTACCTGTTCCTCTATCCAGCCACGCGCTGTCTTTCCACCTTCTGTAGTGTGGGCACTCGGACAGCCGGATTCCCAGTGCGCATGCGCGAGAAGCGCTGCGCTTTGTGATTGGTCCGGCGGCTTCTGGGATCTGTCATGTGTCCCAGGTACCGCCTTACCATTCACAAAGAGCACTGCTTCTTGCGCATGCGCACTTGGGACCCGGCTGTCACGCACACTACAGAAGCCGGGAAGACAGCGCGCCGCTGGATAGAGGAACAGGTAAGGTCCCACTGCAGAGCTGAGCGGCCGGCCCGGTATTCTGACACGGCGGCGGTGGAACTACCGGACCGGCCGCTCTATATTCGCTCCATAAGACGCACTGACATTTTCCCTCCTTTTTTGGGGGACAAGAAGTGCGTCTTATGGAGCGAAAAATACGGTATATTCTATGCTTTTATTTTTTATTCGAATTGAAATTTTGGAAGACCGTTATATTCTATTGCCTTATTGTATTTTCTATTCAATCTTATTCAATTTTTTAAAAAATTTTAATAGAAAAAAACGTTTGATTTTTCTTTCTATGCGCTTCATTTTCAATTCCTTTATTCTATTCTTGTTTTCGAATTTTGTGTTATTTCGGATTAAAATTCATTACCACTGTAATAATTCGGAAACATCCGAGTCTCCCGAACAAAAAAAAAAAATTTGAATTTTGATTCAGAATGAAACTAACTGCACAAATCTACTATACAGCCCCCCTTTACTTCCTTTTAGCTGTGTCCTATATTTGGGCGGTATCATTACAGCTCACCCACATGAATTGAGCTCAGGCGCCTGAGATGTCATTGCAGACAGTCAATCATAAGCGGTGAGGCATTCCCTGCCTTACAGACGCACATATACACACCCCATGTAGCTGCAGGACTGGTAATGCCGCCGCCGCGTATGATTGGCTGCCCGCAGTGACAGCTTCCCGACACGATAGGCCAGGCGGGTTTGAATTCGTGTCCCCAACATACCTGAGCACATTCCTGCTCCCTCGCTGAACATGGAACGGGCGCAGCGTACCTTGTGCATTCGTGATGGAATCCGGCTGCGAGGAAGGCTGCTTCTCAGACTCCCCGGCGTCATGTGGAAGAACGCCAATGTCCATCTTCTTCACAGCTATACAAGGAGAGATATGAGGCGTTAATGACAGCGAGAGCTCAGAGGTGGCAGATATTTCCCGTACACTCACCGGTTGGGACAAGGTTTGGTTTGGCCGGCTCACTGTCCTCTATTTCTGGCATTCCTGCATCACCGCCGCCTCCAACACCACCAACCTTTGCAGCCTCTACAGAAGAAGTTCGGAAATGTTAGTGGATTTAATTTATGCAAATTACTGTCTGTGCACCAAGTGTTACAGATATTACATCTATGCAGGAAAACAACAACACTGCCTCCTTTTTTAGCTGGCTCCTAGATTCAAAGCATACAGTGAAGGAAATGCGTATTTGCGTTTGAGTTAGGGACCTTAGATTGTACCCTCCTCAGGGGCGGGGACTGATGGGAATGTACAATACAGTGAAGGAAATGCGTATTTGCTCCCCTGCTGATGGTGAATGTTCGCCCCTCACACAGAAACGATCGGTCTAACAATGGAATGTTCGCCCCTCACACAGAAACGATCGGTCTAACAATGGAATGTTCGCCCCTCACACAGAAACGATCGGTCTAACAATGGAATGTTCGCCCCTCACACAGAAACGATCGGTCTAACAATGGAATGTTCGCCCCTCACACAGAAACGATCGGTCTAACAATGGAATGTTCGCCCCTCACACAGAAACGATCGGTCTAACAATGGAATGTTCGCCCCTCACACAGAAACGATCGGTCTAACAATGGAATGTTCGCCCCTCACACAGAAACGATCGGTCTAACAATGGAATGTTCGCCCCTCACACAGAAACGATCGGCCTAACAATGGAATGTTCGCCCCTCACACAGAAACGATCGGTCTAACAATGGAATGTTCGCCCCTCACACAGAAACGATCGGTCTAACAATGGAATGTTCGCCCCTCACACAGAAACGATCGGTCTAACAATGGAATGTTCGCCCCTCACACAGAAACGATCGGTCTAACAATGGAATGTTCGCCCCTCACACAGAAACGATCGGTCTAACAATGGAATGTTCGCCCCTCACACAGAAACGATCGGTCTAACAATGGAATGTTCGCCCCTCACACAGAAATGATCGGTCTAACAATGGAATGTTCGGTGTAACACTGAGAGACAGAATACAACAACAAATTCAGCAGAAATGCGTCTAACAAATGATGACGGATCTGCATGTTCATGAGGGAAAGAAGGATTTGATCCCCTATCATTCAGCAGGATTTCTGGCTACCAGGTGTCTTTCATACAGGTAACAAGCTGAGATTAGAAGCAGTCTCTTAAAGGGAGTGCTGCTAATCTCATTGTGTTACCTGTATAAAAGACACCTGTCCACAGGAGCCATCAAACCATCAGATTCCAAACTCTCCACCATGGCAAAGACCAAAGAGCTGTCCAAGGATGTCAGGGACAAGATGGTAGACCTACACAAGGCTGGACTGGGCTACCAAACTATGGCCAAGCAGCTTGGTGAGAAGGTGACAACAGTTGGTGCAATCATTCACAAATGGAAGAAACACAAAACAAGTGTCAGTCTCCCTAGGTCTGGTGCACCATGCAAGATCTCACCTCGTGGGGTGTCAATGATCATGAGAACAGTGAGGAATCATCCCAGAACTACACGTGAGGATCTTGTCAATGATCTCCAGGCAGCTGGGACCACAGTCACCAAGAAAACAATTGGTAACACACTACGCCGACAAGGACTGAAATCCTGCAGTGCCCGCACGGTCCCTCTGCTCAGGAAAGCACATGTCCAGGCCCGTCTGAAGTCTGCCACTGAACATCTGAATGATGCAGAGGAGGACTGGTGGGAAGTGTTGTGGTCAGATGAGACCAAAATCCAGCTCTTTGGCATCAACTCAACTCGCCGTGTTTGGAGGAGGAGGAATGCTGCCTATGACCCCAAGAACACCATCCCAACTGTGAAACATGGTGGTGGAAACATTCTGCTTTGGGGGTGTTTTTCTGCTAAGGGGACAGGACAACTGCACCGCATCAAAAGGACGATGGACGGGGCAATGTACCATCAAATCTTGGGTGAGAACCTTCTTCCCTCAGCCAGGGCATTGAAAATGGGTGGTGGATGGGTGTTCCAGCATGACAATGACCCAAAACACACGGCCAAGGCAACAAAGGAGCGGATCAAGAAGAAGCACATTAAGGTCCTGGAGTGGCCTAGCCAGTCTCCAGACCTTAAATCAGATTGAAAATCTGTGGAAGGAGCTGAAAGTTCGAGTTGCCAAACGTCAGCCACCAAACCTTAATGACTTGGAGAGGATCTGCCAAGAGGAGTGGGCCAAAATCCCTCCTGAGAAGTGTGCGAACCTGGGGGCCAACTCCAGGAAACGTCTGACCTCTGATTGCCAACAAGGGATTTGCCACCAAGTACTAAGTCATGTTTTGTGAAGGGGATCAAATCCTTCTTTCCCTCATGAACATGCAGATCAGTCATCATTTGTTAGACGCATTTCTGCTGAATTTGTTGTTGTATTCTGTCTCTCAGTGTTACACCGAACATTCCATTGTTAGACCGATCATTTCTGTGTGAGGGGCGAACATTCCATTGTTAGACCGATCATTTCTGTGTGAGGGGCGAACATTCCATTGTTAGACCGATCATTTCTGTGTGAGGGGCGACCATTCCATTGTTAGACCGATCATTTCTGTGTGAGGGGTGAACATTCAGCATCAGCCGGGGAGCAAATACGCATTTCCTTCACTGTATTCGTCACGCCCCGTGTTTGCACTTAACAGGAACAAGCAATTCCAGTAGAATAAACCTCATTATCGGTCATACAATATACTAGAACTGTAAATTAGTAATTCATATTTCCCAAACACATGCTTGCTGTAAGAAGCGCTCAGGAGAACGGCGACCAGCCATCACCCAGCGACCAAGAAGCTTACCTTTATCATAATGCACGCGGTTACTGGGGTCTTCTACACGTATGTCTTTCACTTCCGTGTCTGCGGGGTTCACCTTATCAGACCCACCTTCCGCTTCCCCAAGTTCAGTTTTGGGTGGCACCTCCTATACAAACAAGTAAAGCATTAATAAAAGCAGGAATAACGTCCCCCACTGTAGAATATGTGGTTTAGTGGTCAGCACTCCTGCCTTGCAGCACTGGGGTCCCCAATTCAAATCAGACCAAGCTGTCCAGAAAAAAGCGTCATTAAACAAATATGGAAATTTTTGTGGTTTTTTTGCGTATTATTAGTTTCTCTATCACTGTTCTACGTGTGCCGATGCTTAACCAGGATGACTGCATGTAGGAGGGGTCATTACCTCATTTATATGTGGGCCTGGTTTCTTTGGATAATATTTCATAGTTGTTATATTTATGTTCACTTTGTGAATTTAATAACTGGTCCCGTCTCACACACTGAGGGGGTCCCACCACTATTGCCAACAGTGCTTAGCATAGGCAGTGCTGCATATGGTTTAGTCACATGCTTGATTTTTTTTTTTTTTTAAAGCATTTTTTTTTTTTTTTTTAAATCGAATGCTTTACATTGTAGTGGAGAGATGTGGGATCTTATTGATCCAAAGATCTCTCCATAAAGAGGACCTGTCACTGCTTATTTCTATGACAAGGGATGTTTACATTCCTTGAGATGGGAATAAAAGGTGATCTATAAAAAAAAAAATAAAAAATTAGTGCCCCAAAAAGGCATACGTAGGTCCCACCTACATATGTAAAACGGAGTTCAAACCACACATGAGATATCGCAACTAACGTCAATTAGAGAACAATTCAAAAACAGAGGAGCCGGACACAGCGAACGCGGGGTGCGGGGAGAGCCGGACACAGCGAACGCGGGGTGCGGGGAGAGCCGGACACAGCGAACGCGGGGTGCGGGGAGAGCCGGACACAGCGAACGCGGGGTGCGGGGAGAGCCGGACACAGCGAACGCGGGGTGCGGGGAGAGCCGGACACAGCGAACGCGGGGTGCGGGGAGAGCCGGACACAGCGAACGCGGGGTGCGGGGAGAGCCGGACACAGCGAACGCGGGGTGCGGGGAGAGCCGGACACAGCGAACGCGGGGTGCGGGGAGAGCCGGACACAGCGAACGCGGGGTGCGGGGAGAGCCGGACACAGCGAACGCGGGGTGCGGGGAGAGCCGGACACAGCGAACGCGGGGTGCGGGGAGAGCCGGACACAGCGAACGCGGGGTGCGGGGAGAGCCGGACACAGCGAACGCGGGGTGCGGGGAGAGCCGGACACAGCGAACGCGGGGTGCGGGGAGAGCCGGACACAGCGAACGCGGGGTGCGGGGAGAGCCGGACACAGCGAACGCGGGGTGCGGGGAGAGCGGACACAGCGAACGCGGGGTGCGGGGAGAGCGGACACAGCGAACGCGGGGTGCGGGGAGAGCGGACACAGCGAACGCGGGGTGCGGGGAGAGCCGGACACAGCGAACGCGGGGTGCAGGGAGAGCCGGACACAGCGAACGCGGGGTGCGGGGAGAGCCGGACACAGCGAACGCGGGGTGCGGGGAGAGCGGACACAGCGAACGCGGGGTGCGGGGAGAGCGGACACAGCGAACGCGGGGTGCGGGGAGAGCGGACACAGCGAACGCGGGGTGCGGGGAGAGCGGACACAGCGAACGCGGGGTGCGGGGAGAGCGGACACAGCGAACGCGGGGTGCGGGGAGAGCGGACACAGCGAATGCGGGGTCCGGGGAGAGCGGATATAGTGAACGCGGGGTCCGGGGAGAGCAGATATAGAGAACGCGGGGTCCGGGGAGAGCGGATATAGAGAACGCGGGGTCCGGGGAGAGCGGATATAGAGAACGCGGGGTCCGGGGAGAGCGGATATAGAGAACGCGGGGTCCGGGGAGAGCAGATATAGAGAACGCGGGGTCCGGGGAGAGCAGATATAGAGAACGCGGGGTCCGGGGAGAGCAGATATAGAGAACGCGGGGTCCGGGGAGAGCAGATATAGTGAATGCGGGGTCCGGGGAGAGCGGATATAGTGAATGCGGGGTCCGGGGAGAGCGGATATAGTGAATGCGGGGTCCGGGGAGAGCGGATATAGTGAATGCGGGGTCCGGGGAGAGCAGATATAGTGAATGCGGGGTCCGGGGAGAGCAGATATAGTGAATGCGGGGTCCGGGGAGAGCGGATATAGTGAATGCGGGGTCCGGGGAGAGCGGATATAGTGAATGCGGGGTCCGGGGAGAGCGGATATAGTGAATGCGGGGTCCGGGGAGAGCGGATATAGTGAATGCGGGGTCCGGGGAGAGCAGATATAGTGAATGCGGGGTCCGGGGAGAGCAGATATAGTGAATGCGGGGTCCCGGGTTTCGTAACCCTTTTAGCTTTAGAACCACTTTACTTTTCCTGGCTTGATGTACACAATAAGAGGGAATCCCTCATTACTGGCGGGGGAAGCCCAGCACTGCAATACATGAACACATCGGGACATTTCAGGCTCACCTTATCTGTGCTCGGCGGCTGCAGCTTCTTCATGCTCTCTTCATATTCACGCTTCTGATCGGCCAGCTGTCTGGTACACTGTTGACTAAAGTGAACATCAGATTAGTGGATGCCGTGCAGCACATAGTGACCGCGCCGCATGCAAACAGCTCAAAGATTCAGTGCCCACCTCTCTTCCTTCTGCGATTTCTGGAGCAAGGTGTAATTGTTCTTGTACTCGTGCAGCTGATCCTCCTGTCGCAGGAATTCCTGACGTAGTTCGTTTAATTGCTCTGCAAAGAACAAATACAGACGACTTCAATGGTGGAGGCGAACACAGCTGAAAGTCGCAGTGGACGGTCACTCCGTGGTGCGCTTTAGGGATTCACCGACACCAAGGATATTTGTAGGCTCACTATAACTTGTGAAAAATGTGAAAACGATACTTTGCGGTGTGATATGTGTCAATCCAAAATGCAAGGAATAGCATGCGATTTGAATGGGAATGCTACTCCTGCCCAAATCGCATGCAGATTCCCCACTGCTGTGCACACCCAGGCTTCTCAGAGTTCACACCAGAAACCTCCCTGCACCCATCACATGCTGAGCAGACACAAGGGCGTATGGGGATGTATACAGTGCCTTGAAAAAAAGTATTCATACCCCTTAAAACTTTCCAGAACCGTCAATGTATCTATTGGGATTGGATGTGATGGACCGACACAAAGTGGATCATAATTGTGAAGTGGAAGGAAAACGAGAAATGGTTTCCAACATTTGTGACCAATAAATCTGTGAAATATGTGGCGGCATTTGTATTCGGCCCCCCGAGGTCCATACTTTGTAGGACCCCCTTTGGCTGCAATTCCAGCTGCAAGTCTTTTTGGGGATGTCTCTTTGCACATCTAGAGAGGGACATTTCTGTCCATTCTTCTTTGCAGAATCCCTCAAGCTGTCAGATTGGATGGAGAGCGTCTGGGAACAGCAATTTTCAGGTCTGGCCACAGATTCTCCATTGGATTTGGGTCTGGACTGTGACTGGGCCATTCTAACACATGAAGATGCTTTGATCTGAACCATTCCATTGTAGGTCTGGCTGGATGTTTCGGGTCGTTGTCCTGCTGGAAGGGGAACCTCCGCCCCGGTCTCAAGTCTTTTGCAGACTCCAACAGGTTTTCTTCTAAGATTGCCCTGTATTTGGCTCCATCCATCTTCCCATCAAGTCTGACCAGCTTCCCTGTCCCTGCTGAAGAAAAGCATCCCCACCACATGATGCTGCCACCACCATGTTTCACAGTGGGGATGGTGTGTTCAGGGGGATGGGCAGTGTTAGTTTTCCTCCACACATAGCGTTTTGCTTTTAGGCCAAAAAGTTCAATTTTGGTCTCTGTCCAGAGCCCCTTCTTCCACATGTTTGCTGTGTCCCCCACATGGCTTCTCACAAACTGCAAACAAGACTTCTTAAGGCTTTCCTCCAACAATGGCTTTCTTCTTGTCACTCTTCCATAAAGGCCAGACTTGGAGTGCAGGACTAATAGTTGTCCTGAGGACAGATTCTCCCACCTGAGCTGTGGATCTCTGCAGATCCTCCAGAGTTCCCATGGGCCTCTTGGCTGCGTCTCTGATGAATGCTCTCCTTGCCCGGCCTGTCAGTTGAGGTGGACGGCCATGTCTTGGTAGGTTGGCAGTTGTGCCGTACTATTCCATTTTCGGATGATGGATTGAACAGTGCTCCATGAGATGGTCAAAGCTTGGGAGATTTTTTTTTTTTTTTTTAATAACCCAACCCTGCATTAAACTTCTCCACAACTTTATCCCTGACCGGTCTGGTGTGTTCCTTGGCCTTCATGATGCTGTTTGTTCACGAATATTCTCTAACAAACCTCTGAGGGCTTCACAGAACAGCTGGATTTATACTGAGATCACATGACACACAGGGGGACTCTATTTACTAATTAGGAGGACTTCTGAAGGCAATTGGTTCCACTAGATCTTAGGAGTAAAAGGGGGCTGAACATGAATACACGCCATACTTTTCAGATATTTGTAAAAAAAAAAATTGTGAAAACCATTTATGATTTTCCTTCCACTTCACAATTATGTGCCACTATGTGTTGGTCTATCACATCAAATCCCAATAAAATACATTTACGTTTTTGGTTGTAACGTGACAACATGGGGAAAATTTCAAGGGGTTTGAATACTTTAAGGCACTGTATCTTGGTAGCAGATGGAGGCAGATGCTCCCGATTCTTAGCTGTAGGAGATGAGAGAATGCCACAGAGTTCAAATCCCCGCAGCTCTCTCCTCTCCTTGTAGGAATGAGTGTTCGGGCTAGAGGGCTTTTGATTGGTCAGCACAGTCACATGGATGGTGCTGACCAATCAGAGACCCTCTAGCCTGTACAGTCATCCCTGCAAGGAGGAAAGATAGCTGTGGGGATTGCAAATCCCCAGAGCTGTGAAGCGGCTCTCTCTCCTCTCCTTGCTTCAGGACGGGATCTCAGCACTTTTCTCATCATAAAGAGTAAAAAAAGGCAGAAAGTCTTACCGATCCAACAGATAACCAGTTTAAAGTGAAACTAAACTCTCTCAATCAACACAAACTTTCCAAGCCTTATGCTGCTAGCATTAGTACATAGATAAAACAAGCAAATATAATCTGTTTTTGGCTTTTTTTTTATAATTTCTTCATTCGCTTCCTGGTTTCTGGCCTAGTTCAAAACGATACATCCCAGAAGTCTTCATGGGGCCTTCTCAGCTAACCACACCCTCTGCCTGCATGCGTGAGCTAAAGGCAGATGGATTCCAGGAAGTAAACGCTATATGAATCTGCCCTTACTCAAGATGGCCACAGTTAGACATGCTAAGGCGGGGGGGGGGGTTGGAATAGAACATAAAAAATGTATTTAATGTACTTTTCAGGTTGTTTTGCTCAGATAAGAGTTTAGTTCCACTTCAGCTGATCTTCCCCATGATGATCACGTGACCAAACACTAAAGGCAAGCAACATTTATTTTTTTGAGGGAAAAAAAAAAAAAAAGGGTGAACATTTTAGCCTATTACTGTCTATTGATGCATACCAGCGAGACGGCTAACACAGCTTTTACCGAATAACCAGGTGACAGATTCTGCCTGAAACTGCATTCATTGGAAGATTAATGAGTGTATTATAACCGGAAATTACAGACTAGAAGACCTTTCTTAAAAAAAATTAAAATAAAATTATGTACCAAAAGCAGATCGGTTCCTGTTGCCATAAAAATCAGACTGTCACACTATACCTCCCATCATAGCAACAATTGACTAAAAGATGAATGCAACTGGTTGCTAACGGAAACAAGAGCATTTGGTTTCTATTTATCAACGCAAAACAGGATGCCGGCAATACCCTGTGGATTCCATCACTGGGAGGCTGACAATGACTGATCTGTCCGTTCCCATTCATATCACCAGGACCTCTGATTTATCTCAGACTTTGCGATCATCAATTGTGGTATCTTATCAGACTCATCCACCTTACCAACATTTCAGTGTCCTCCACCCCTCCCTGCCAATCCCTCCACCCCTCTCTGCCAATCCCTCCCCGCCAATCCCTCCAGTGTCCTCCACCCCTCTCTGCCAATCCCTCTACTGACCTCCACCCCTCCCTGCCAATCCCTCCACGCCAATCCCTCCATTGGCCTCCACTCAGTGTCCTCCACCCCTCCCCCCCAATCCCTCTACTGACCTCCACCCCTCCCCGCCAATCCCTCTACTGTCCTCCACCCCTCTCCGCCAATCCCTCTACTGTCCTCCACCCCTCTCCGCCAATCCCTCTACTGTCCTCCACCCCTCTCCGCCAATCCCTCTACTGTCCTCCACCCCTCTCCGCCAATCCCTCTACTGTCCTCCACCCCTCTCCGCCAATCCCTCTACTGTCCTCCACCCCTCTCCGCCAATCCCTCTACTGTCCTCCACCCCTCTCCGCCAATCCCTCTACTGTCCTCCACCCCTCTCCGCCAATCCCTCTACTGTCCTCCACCCCTCTCCGCCAATCCCTCTACTGTCCTCCACCCCTCTCCGCCAATCCCTCTACTGTCCTCCACCCCTCTCCGCCAATCCCTCTACTGTCCTCCACCCCTCTCCGCCAATCCCTCTACTGTCCTCCACCCCTCTCCGCCAATCCCTCTACTGTCCTCCACCCCTCTCTGCCAATCCCTCTACTGTCCTCCACCCCTCTCTGCCAATCCCTCTACTGTCCTCCACCCCTCTCTGCCAATCCCTCTACTGTCCTCCACCCCTCTCTGCCAATCCCTCTACTGTCCTCCACCCCTCTCTGCCAATCCCTCTACTGTCCTCCACCCCTCTCTGCCAATCCCTCTACTGTCCTCCACCCCTCTCTGCCAATCCCTCTACTGTCCTCCACCCCTCTCTGCCAATCCCTCTACTGTCCTCCACCCCTCTCTGCCAATCCCTTCACTGGCCTCCTCTCAGCGTCCTCCAGGCTGGCTGCTGACTCCTGTGCACCCGATCCCGCTCCAGGAACACTCCCAGTCTCTGTGGCTGACGGCTGTGTACCGATTCTATTCCCTGTATGGCCCCTATGGGACAGCAGCGCTCCGCAGGTCTCCTCTTCATCACGGTCATCAAGGCTTGATGAAGAGGAAACCCTCGAAACATGTTGCTGCCCCCTAGCAGCCAGACAGAGAACAGACTCCATACACAGCCCTCCTTGCATCGATTTGCACTGTACCTGCACTGTCGCCCTCATTTTGTAAAGCTCTGCGCAAACCGCCGGCACTACAGAAATCCCCAACTACTGTGATGCACATGCGGTCAATCGTCACCTCCCTTCTCCATGTAAAAGGTACAACTGCTCAATGATGAACAGAAATTCCAAACATGTCGGAAAACGTGCCCAGCACAGCGATCTGCACCAACGCCGCCGTATTGGAAGACGGGTGCAGCTGGAAACAAGTGGCGTCTACGCGACGGATCCATCTGTACGCCGGTGCTGGATGGAGCGCGTGTTTGTCTTACCCTTTAAACGACTGATGTCTGCCATCTGTTGGGACACGTTGGCCAGCAGCTTCTCCTGAAAACAAAGCAGAAAAACACGAAGACAATTAGGATCCGGCTGACGCTCTGCGCAGGCGCTGCTGTTATCAATACTCTGTACTCTTCACACTTAATTCACTTAACCCCTTGCCTACCGGGCACTACTACCCCCTTCCTTACCAGGCCAATTTTCAGCTTTCAGCGCTGCCGCACTTTGATTGACAATTGCGCCGTCATGCAACATTGTACCCATATGAAATTTTGATCATTTTTTTCTCACAAATAGAGCTTTCTTTTGGTGGTATTTAATCGCCACTGGGCGCTTTACTTTTTGCGCTATAAATTAAAAAAAGTGCAAAAAATTTGAAAAAAAAAAAAAAGTTTATTTGTTTCTTTTATAAAATTTTTCAAACAGGTATTTTTTCTTCTTCACTGATTTGCGTTGAGGCGGCACTGATGGGCACTGATAGGCAGCACTAAAGGGCACTGATAGGCAGTACTAATGAGGTGGCACGGATAGGCGGCACTGATATGCAGCACTGATAGGCGGCACTGATAGGTGACACTGATTATGGGTACTGATAGACGGCACTGACTGGCATCACTTCTGGGCACTGACTGGCGGCACTGACTGGCACAACCCCTGGGCACTGACTGGTGGCACTGACTGGCAGCACTGCTGGGCTGCACTGGTGGGCGGCACAGGTGGGTGGGCACAGGTGGGTGGCACTGGTGGGCACAGGTGGGTGGCACTGGTGGGCACAGGTGGGTGGCACTGGTGGGCACAGGTGGGTGGCACTGGTGGGCACAGGTGGGTGGCACTGGTGGGCACAGGTGGGGGCACTGCAGAGTGGCACAGGTGGGGGCACTGCTGGGCACAGGTGGGGGCACTGCTGGGCACAGGTGGGGGCACTGCTGGGCACAGGTGGGCGGGGCTAGTGGGCGCACTGCTGGGAGGAACTTGCGGGGGTCACTGCTGGGCACCGATCATCAGGGCACTGATCATCAGTGGCCCTGATGATCGGTGCCGATCCCCGCTCTGACAACTGCCGGTTCTCGGCAGTACTTTCCTCACGATCTGACAGCGTGAGGAAAGTGCAGCCGAGAACCGGCACTTGCATTTTCCTGTGATCAGCGTGTCATTGGACACCGCTGATCACGTGGTAAAAGGCCGGTGGGATCGGCCTTTCACCACATCTCGTGATCAGCTGTGTCCGTAGGACACAGCGATCACGGAGATCGCCGGGTGCGCGCGGAGAGCGCGTTCTGGGAGGACGTCATATGACGTCCACCCAGAACTAGCCGGCCGCGGTGCAGCCATCATTCGGCTATGCGCGGTCGGCAAGTGGTTAAAGTTGAGCTCCACCCAAAAGAGGAAGTTCCGCTTTAATGCTCCTCATTAAGGATTGGCACCTTTGGGAAGTGGGTACCCAAATTGGACAGGTACCCACTCCGATCGCCTAGGAGGTTGTCATCGCCCCCGTAGTTTTCTGGGACACCTGACAGGTCCCAGAAGATTACGGGGCCATTCACAAAGCGCAGCGCTTCTCGCACATGCTCAGTGGGTACTCGGCTGTGAAGCTGCAACAGCCAGGTGCCCACACTGAAGATGCCGAGGAGAGAATAACGGCCGGTGAAACCAGCAGCGGTGAGGACAGCGCAGGACCGAGGGACAGGTAAGTGGCTGTATTTTAAGAGTCAGCAGTTACAGTTTTTGTAGCTGCTGACTGACTTTTTTACAGCTGGAACTCCGCTAAAAAAAAAAAAATAAATAAAAATTAAATAAAATAGGAGCATCAAACAATCGCACTAAAGCTTACTACACCAAACCGTGCGCATCTAGCTGCTTACAGTCTGCAAATCCGTAATGAGAAAAAAAGGTTTTAGGAGGAGCCCTATGAACTGGATCTGAATTAAAAAAAAAAAAAAAAAAATATATATAAAAACCTAACTAAAAAAAATTATATAAATATAGACAAAAAAAAATAAAAATAAAATAAACCTAAGAACTCCAGGTAGAAAAAAAAACAAAAAAACACAAATACACAGTTAAAATACAAATAGATAGAATATTTTACCTGCCAAAAAGGTTCTGCAACTATAAAACAAAGGAGTACAATGGACTTTTTAATCAAAATGGTGAGGTCGATGTAACAAACAATACAAGAACCCCAAAATAAATATCAGGCATCACAAGAAAAAGTCCCAAATATCAGACAGCCAACCAGATTCCAGCAAACTGAACCACCTCCAAGGATAAATCGCAAACATACGCAGCAATGTATCTGAACGCAGTCCCTCCAAAAGCAATGGACGTGTGCGTCCTATATCTGCATACACGCTTTTATTATTTTTGGTACATTGATTCAGTGGTCATGTGATCGCAGACGCACGGTATTTGTACCCATTGGCTGGATATGAGTGGCGGCATGTGCCAGCTCCTTAACCACTTCCCGTCCGGCCATTGTATATAAACTGCCAGACGGTGGCAGCGCAGGGGCGGGTTACCATTTATAAACATCCTCCCCGCCCCCTGGGAGCGTGCAGCACCGCGATCTGCTGCTCGCGGTGTCCTGCGGACACAGTGGAACACTGATCGTAGGACGGGACCTCTATGTGACTGGCCAATCAGTGATCACATGCAGAGTAGTAAGCAAGATGTCACTTCTGACATCATTGCTTACTACGTGTGAAATCTGTGAATGATCACAGAGATCACATGGTACAGGGCTATTCACAACAGCTTTGTACCATGTGACAAGCTGTGACCAATCACAGCTCACACAGTATTTCTCAATGGCTGCAGGAATGCAGCCAGAGAGGAGAAATGATTGCTTTTACAGCCTTTATGGGTGTAAAAGTAATCAGTGTAAACAAAAAAAATAAAAAAAATAAAATAAAAATCTTCACCTCCCACAAGTAGTACAGTGTCACCATGGTGACACTGTACTGCCAGGGTGATAGTATGTTAAAAAAAAAAAAAAAAAAAAAAAAAAAAAAAAAAAAAAAAAAAAAGGGTAAAAAAAGTTAACAAAATTATACATTTTTGGTTACAAACTAAATTTTGGGGGTTTTTTTTTTACTAAAAAGATAATGGAATACATTTTGGCCAAGATTTATGATGAAATATTTGCAAAATTTTATAAGAGAAAATTTTCTAAATTTTTGGACCTTTTCATTTACATAGCAAAAAAAAAAAAAAAAAAAAAAAAAAATCCCAGTGGTGAATAAATACCACCAAAATAAAGCTTTATCGGTCTAAAAAAAAAATGCTCAAAAATATGGGTACAGTGTTGCATGACCGCGCAATTGTCATTCAGTGAGATAGCGCTGAAAGCTGAAAATTGGCCTGGACTGGAAGGGGGTAAAAAGGAAGGTGCATTTTTGGGATGCTTCTGAGTGCACCCAAGATGCAGCACTTTCTAGACTGCAGCGCAGCAATGTGAAGTCACATCAGATTGTGACTTCACACTGGCCTGCAGACAAGAGGCATGCACTGAAAGGGTTCCTGAACCCCCAACAGTACAATCAGTCTGTAGATGCAGGAAATCATGCTGGTTATACTCACTGAGACCTAAGGGGTTAAACCTCTGCATTGTGTAAAAAAAAAAAAAAAAAAAAAAAGCTGTTTGATACGGTCTTCTCTGATACTGTCTTCTCTGATCCTCCCCTTCTTCCAATGCCCCCCTCAACACCTGGTAAGACATGGTGTGGAGTCACACTGCACATGCTCAGTTTGGTGTTTATTAGGGGTGCACAGAAATTTCGGTGGCAGAAACCTCTCGGCCGAAAACACCCCTCTCCGCCGTTGGCCGATACAGGTGCTGAAAATAACCCCGCCCCTTGCCTGCCGCTGCTCGGTTGTTATCAGATGAACGATCCCAGTGATGGGCATAGAGATGAGTGAAGGAAAGATGGCCCCCACTCATCTCTATGCCCTTGGAGGACTGGAGCGAAGTCACTTCCGATCCCAGCGCCTTGTAAACGAGGATTTTTTTTTTTTAAATTCAAAACACTAAAACCTTTTTTTTGATCCAATGCGTTACATTGCAGAGGAGAGATGTGGAGTCTTGTTGACCCGACATCTCTCCATAAAGAGGACCTGTCACTAATTATTCCTAACACGGGATGCATGCATTTCTTGTGGTAGGAATAAAAGGGATTGGTGTAAAACAAAAAAAAAAAAAAATCTTTAAATAACCCCCCCACCCCCACCTAGATCAATGCTTTTTTTGATCCAATGCTTTACATTGCAGAGGACCTGTCACCAATCTCTCCATAAAGAGGACCTGTCACCAATTATGTCTCATTGACCCCCCCATATCTCTCCATAAAGGGGACCTGTCACTAATTAGGTCTCATTGTCCCCCCATATCTCTCCATAAAGAGGACCTGTCACTAATTATGTCTCATTGTCCCCCCATCTCTCTCCATAAAGGGGACCCGTCACTAATTATGTCTCATTGACCCCATCTCTCTCATTAAAGAGATAATAAAAGTGATTAACACTTTTATTGTTAAAAAAGGGACCATGCAAAAAAAAAAACAAACCAAAACATTAAATCGGCGGGGGCCGGGGAGAGCGGACACAGCGAAGGCGGCGGGGGCCGGGGAGAGCGGACACAGCGAAGGCGGCGGGGGCCGGGGAGAGCGGACACAGCGAAGGCGGCGGGGGCCGGGGAGAGCGGACACAGCGAAGGCGGCGGGGGCCGGGGAGAGCGGACACAGCGAAGGCGGCGGGGGCCGGGGAGAGCGGACACAGCGAAGGCGGCGGGGGCCGGGGAGAGCGGACACAGCGAAGGCGGCGGGGGCCGGGGAGAGCGGACACAGCGAAGGCGGCGGGGGCCGGGGAGAGCGGACACAGCGAAGGCGGCGGGGGCCGGGGAGAGCGGACACAGCGAAGGCGGCGGGGGCCGGGGAGAGCGGACACAGCGAAGGCGGCGGGGGCCGGGGAGAGCGGACACAGCGAAGGCGGCGGGGGCCGGGGAGAGCGGACACAGCGAAGGCGGCGGGGGCCGGGGAGAGCGGACACAGCGAAGGCGGGGTCCGGGGAGAGCGGACATAGCAAATGCGGGGTCCGGGGAGAGCGGACATAGCGAATGCGGGGTCTGGGGTTTAGGAACACAAAGATCTTTCGGCAAGCACAATCCTGCATATAAACATCAGAAATTAAACATCCGTGTTTAAGAGGCCTGAGGTGCAAGGTGACCGCGCCGACACGGATCTGCTTCAGGTCATCAGTTTGGAAAAGTAAAGAAAAAAAGAAAAAAAAAAAAAAAAAAGAAAGAAAAAAAAAAAAAAGGACCGGCCGAATCACCAGGTTTCTGTATCTAAAGTAACAAAAGAAACACAAGAGGCTTCTGTGATACAAACATAACTTAAAGCAGCAATAAACGTTCTCAATCCTAATGCACTCTAATCTCCTTATGCTGCTAGTATTCGTACATAGAGAGGAAGGGAGATTACACCGCGTTCCAAATTATTATGCAAATTCTATTTAAGTGTCACAACGATGAAATATTTTGTTTTTCAGTGTAACTCATGGATGGCATTGTGTGTCAGGGCTCTTTTGATCACTGAAAACAATCTCGGACTCCTGTGATAATTAGATTGGCCGCTGAGCCCAATTTCAGGAAAAAGTCCTAAAAGACGGCGTTCCACATTATTAAGCAGAGCGCCATTTTCAAGCAATATGGGGAAGAAAAAGGATCTCTCTGCTGCCGAAAAGAGTGAAGTAGTTCGATGCCTTGGACGAGGGATGAAAACATTCGATATTTCACGAAAACTTAAGCGTGATCATCGCACTATGAAGAGATTTGTGGCGGATTCAGAGCACAGACGGGTTGGTGCAGATAAAGGCACATTGAGGGAGATTTCTGCCAGATCCAGGCATCGGATCAAGAGAGCAGCTGCTAAAATCCCATTACATAGCAGCAAACAGATATTTGCAGCTGCTGGTGCCTCTGGAGTCCCACGAACATCAAGGTGTAGAGTCCTGACCTCAATCCTATTGAGAACCTTTGGAGCATCCTCAAGCAAAAGATCTATGAGGGTGGGAGGCAGTTTACATCCAAACAGCAGCTCTGGGAGGCTATTCTGACATCTTGCCAACAAATTCAAGCAGAAACTGTCCAAAAACCGCCAAGTTCAATGGATGCCAGACTTGTGATCTGCTATCAGATAAGGGCTCCTATGTTACAATGTAACGTGACCGCTTCAAATGTTTACAAAGTTACAATGTTGTTAAAAGTTTGATTGCAGCAGATTTACTGAAATCAAAAGCTATTTCAAACACAACAAATGACAATTTTCAGTTCTTTACAACCTATAAAGTGTTTTGAAACTTCCTGTGCGGAATAATCCGGAACAAAAATCCTGTTATCATTAGGAGGTTTGTTCAATAAAATGTGAATTGTCCTCTTCTAGTTGTCACCTGAGAATTCTGCCGACTTATTTACATCAATTATGGAGGGAAATGAGAAAAATAACATTTGCAGAATCATTTGGAACACGGTGTATATTTACTTGTTATCCTGTCCGCAGTCTCTGGTCATCCCCTGTACTGTGTCCGCAGTCTCTGGTCATCCCCTGTACTGTGTCCGCAGTCTCTGGTCATCCCCTGTACTGTGTCCGCAGTCTCTGGTCATCCCCTGTACTGTGTCCGCAGTCTCTGGTCATCCCCTGTACTGTGTCCGCAGTCTCTGGTCATCCCCTGTACTGTGTCCGCAGTCTCTGGTCATCCCCTGTACTGTGTCCGCAGTCTCTGGTCATCCCCTGTACTGTGTCCGCAGTCTCTGGTCATCCCCTGTACTGTGTCCGCAGTCTCTGGTCATCCCCTGTACTGTGTCCGCAGTCTCTGGTCATCCCCTGTACTGTGTCCGCAGTCTCTGGTCATCCCCTGTACTGTGTCCGCAGTCTCTGGTCATCCCCTGTACTGTGTCCGCAGTCTCTGGTCATCCCCTGTACTGTGTCCGCAGTCTCTGGTCATCCCCTGTACTGTGTCCGCAGTCTCTGGTCATCCCCTGTACTGTGTCCGCAGTCTCTGGTCATCCCCTGTACTGTGTCCGCAGTCTCTGGTCATCCCCTGTACTGTGTCCGCAGTCTCTGGTCATCCCCTGTACTGTGTCCGCAGTCTCTGGTCATCCCCTGTACTGTGTCCGCAGTCTCTGGTCATCCCCTGTACTGTGTCCGCAGTCTCTGGTCATCCCCTGTACTGTGTCCGCAGTCTCTGGTCATCCCCTGTACTGTGTCCGCAGTCTCTGGTCATCCCCTGTACTGTGTCCGCAGTCTCTGGTCATCCCCTGTACTGTGTCCGCAGTCTCTGGTCATCCCCTGTACTGTGTCCGCAGTCTCTGGTCATCCCCTGTACTGTGTCCGCAGTCTCTGGTCATCCCCTGTACTGTGTCCGCAGTCTCTGGTCATCCCCTGTACTGTGTCCGCAGTCTCTGGTCATCCCCTGTACTGTGTCCGCAGTCTCTGGTCATCCCCTGTACTGTGTCCGCAGTCTCTGGTCATCCCCTGTACTGTGTCCGCAGTCTCTGGTCATCCCCTGTACTGTGTCCGCAGTCTCTGGTCATCCCCTGTACTGTGTCCGCAGTCTCTGGTCATCCCCTGTACTGTGTCCGCAGTCTCTGGTCATCCCCTGTACTGTGTCCGCAGTCTCTGGTCATCCCCTGTACTGTGTCCGCAGTCTCTGGTCATCCCCTGTACTGTGTCCGCAGTCTCTGGTCATCCCCTGTACTGTGTCCGCAGTCTCTGGTCATCCCCTGTACTGTGTCCGCAGTCTCTGGTCATCCCCTGTACTGTGTCCGCAGTCTCTGGTCATCCCCTGTACTGTGTCCGCAGTCTCTGGTCATCCCCTGTACTGTGTCCGCAGTCTCTGGTCATCCCCTGTACTGTGTCCGCAGTCTCTGGTCATCCCCTGTACTGTGTCCGCAGTCTCTGGTCATCCCCTGTACTGTGTCCGCAGTCTCTGGTCATCCCCTGTACTGTGTCCGCAGTCTCTGGTCATCCCCTGTACTGTGTCCGCAGTCTCTGGTCATCCCCTGTACTGTGTCCGCAGTCTCTGGTCATCCCCTGTACTGTGTCCGCAGTCTCTGGTCATCCCCTGTACTGTGTCCGCAGTCTCTGGTCATCCCCTGTACTGTGTCCGCAGTCTCTGGTCATCCCCTGTACTGTGTCCGCAGTCTCTGGTCATCCCTGTACTGTGTCCGCAGTCTCTGGTCATCCCTGTACTGTGTCCGCAGTCTCTGGTCATCCCTGTACTGTGTCCGCAGTCTCTGGTCATCCCTGTACTGTGTCCGCAGTCTCTGGTCATCCCTGTACGCTGTCCGCAGTCACTGGTCATCCCTGTGCTGTCCGCAGTCACTGGTCATCCCTGTGCTGTCCGCAGTCACTGGTCATCCCTGTGCTGTCCGCAGTCTCTGGTCATCTCCTGTACGGTGTCCGCAGTCTCTGGTCATCTCCTGTACGGTGTCCGCAGTCTCTGGTCATCTCCTGTACGGTGTCCGCAGTCTCTGGTCATCTCCTGTACGTTGTCCGCAGTCTCTGGTCATCTCCTGTACGGTGTCCGCAGTCTCTGGTCATCTCCTGTACGGTGTCCGCAGTCTCTGGTCATCTCCTGTACGGTGTCCGCAGTCTCTGGTCATCTCCTGTACTGTGTCCGCAGTCTCTGGTCATCTCCTGTACTGTGTCCGCAGTCTCTGGTCATCCCCTGTACTGTGTCCGCAGTCTCTGGTCATCCCCTGTACTGTGTCCGCAGTCTCTGGTCATCCCCTGTACTGTGTCCGCAGTCTCTGGTCATCCCCTGTACTGTGTCCGCAGTCTCTGGTCATCCCCTGTACTGTGTCCGCAGTCTCTGGTCATCCCCTGTACTGTGTCCGCAGTCTCTGGTCATCCCCTGTACTGTGTCCGCAGTCTCTGGTCATCCCCTGTACTGTGTCCGCAGTCTCTGGTCATCCCCTGTACTGTGTCCGCAGTCTCTGGTCATCCCCTGTACTGTGTCCGCAGTCTCTGGTCATCCCCTGTACTGTGTCCGCAGTCTCTGGTCATCCCCTGTACTGTGTCCGCAGTCTCTGGTCATCCCCTGTACTGTGTCCGCAGTCTCTGGTCATCCCCTGTACTGTGTCCGCAGTCTCTGGTCATCCCCTGTACTGTGTCCGCAGTCTCTGGTCATCCCCTGTACTGTGTCCGCAGTCTCTGGTCATCCCCTGTACTGTGTCCGCAGTCTCTGGTCATCCCCTGTACTGTGTCCGCAGTCTCTGGTCATCCCCTGTACTGTGTCCGCAGTCTCTGGTCATCCCCTGTACTGTGTCCGCAGTCTCTGGTCATCCCCTGTACTGTGTCCGCAGTCTCTGGTCATCCCCTGTACTGTGTCCGCAGTCTCTGGTCATCCCTGTACTGTGTCCGCAGTCTCTGGTCATCCCTGTACTGTGTCCGCAGTCTCTGGTCATCCCTGTACTGTGTCCGCAGTCTCTGGTCATCCCTGTACTGTGTCCGCAGTCTCTGGTCATCCCTGTACTGTGTCCGCAGTCTCTGGTCATCCCTGTACTGTGTCCGCAGTCTCTGGTCATCCCTGTACTGTGTCCGCAGTCTCTGGTCATCCCTGTACTGTGTCTGCAGTCTCTGGTCATCCCTGTACGCTGTCCGCAGTCACTGGTCATCCCTGTGCTGTCCGCAGTCACTGGTCATCCCTGTGCTGTCCGCAGTCACTGGTCATCCCTGTGCTGTCCGCAGTCTCTGGTCATCTCCTGTACGGTGTCCGCAGTCTCTGGTCATCTCCTGTACGGTGTCCGCAGTCTCTGGTCATCTCCTGTACGGTGTCCGCAGTCTCTGGTCATCTCCTGTACGGTGTCCGCAGTCTCTGGTCATCTCCTGTACGGTGTCCGCAGTCTCTGGTCATCTCCTGTACGGTGTCCGCAGTCTCTGGTCATCTCCTGTACTGTGTCCGCAGTCTCTGGTCATCTCCTGTACTATGTCCGCAGTCTCTGGTCATCTCCTGTACTATGTCTGCAGTCCATTGGTTCAGAATATTTTTTTCTTATTTATCTCCTCTAAAACCTAGGTGCGTCTTATGGAGCGAAAAATACGGTAATTGGTTTTCAATGCATTTAGGAATTTTTTTTTAATCACGTCCCTGTACAGTATTTATGCCTTTAAAGTGCACTTTATAAAGAGTTTTGAACCGATAAAAAAGACTTTTCTGACCTCCGGAATGGATTAATTGGTTTTCAATGCATTCCTATGGGAAACCGCGTTTTGGTTTGTGAATTTTTTGCAAAACAAAAAGTCCTGCAGAATGCATTAAATTGGTAAACCGAGGTACACCTGTATTGGGATTTTTTTTAACAAAGAAATTGAGCAGAATACATTTTGGTCTAAATTTATGACGAAATTTGATTTACATTATCTTACTGGACATGTTTAATAGCAAAAAGTCAAATATATTGTTTTGTTCTCAAAATTGTTTTCTTTTTTTGCGCTATTACAAAAAAAAATAAAAAAAATAACAAAAAACGCAAAGGTGATCAAATACCACCGAAGTGCCCAATGCCACATTATAAAGAAAGTGTAAGCGAGCCCTAAGCCCGGGTTCACACTGATGTGGAGTGGAATTCTCAGTGTTTTCTGTGTAAATTCCGCAGCAGAATCACCCCGTTCATGCGAACCGCTGCGGGTGTGTATGTTAAGTTAACAACACCCTGAAAGCTGTCTGCAAAACGTGGTGCATAAACTGATCGCATAGGTGTGACTACCCGTGCGATCTGATTCTAGTGCGGACCCAAAGGAAAAAAAAAAAAAAAAGTCCTGCGTGTTCTTGGTGTGGGGCGATTAGAGCCATACATAGTGTACAACTCCGATCGCACCGCACACAAATCACGTGACATGCAGAGGAATGGGTGCGGTATATACACACACACACACATATACATACATACATATACATACATACATATACATACATACATATACATACATACACACATACATACATATACATACATATATACACACACACACATACATACACACACACACACTGGGGCAAAAAAGTATTTAGTCCTCCACCAATTGTACAAGTTCTCCCACTTACAAAGATGAGAGAGGCCTGTAATTGGCATCATAGGGAGACCTCAACTATGAGAGACAAAATGAGAAAACAAATCCAGACAATCACATTGGCTGATCTGGAAAGAATTTATTTACAAATTATGGTGGAAAATAAGTATTTGGTCACCTAAAACAAGCAAGATTTCTGGCTCTCACAGACCTGGACCTTCTTCTTTAAGAGGCTCCTCTGTCCTGCACTCATTACCTGTATCAATGGCACCTGTTTGAACTTGTTATCAGTATAAAAGACACCTGTCCACAACCTCAAACAGTCACACTCCAAACTCCACTATGGTGAAGACCAAAGAGCTGTCGAAGGACACCAGAAACAAAATTGTAGACCTGCACCAGGCTGGGAAGACTGAATCTGCAATAGGCAAGCAGCTTGGTGTGAACAAATCAACTGTGGGAGCAATAATTAGAAAATGGAAGACATACAAGACCACTGATAATCTCCCTCCATCTGGGGCTCCACACAAGATCTCACCCCGTGGGGTCAAAATGATCACAAGAACGGTGAGCAAAAATCCCAGGACCACACGGGGGGACTTAGTGATTGACCTGCAGAGAGCTGGGACCAACGTAACAAAGGCTACCATCAGTAACACACTACGCCGCCAGGGACTCAGATCCTGCAGTGCCAGACGTGTCCCCCTGCTTAAGCCAGTACATGTCCGGGGCCCGTCTGAAGTTTGTAGAGAGCATTTGGATGATCCAGAAGAGGATTGGGAGAATGTCATATGGTCAGATGAAACCAAAATAGAACTGTTTGGTAGAAACACAACTCGTCCTGTTTGGAGGAGAGAGAATGCTGAGTTGCATCCAAAGAACACCATACCTACTGTGAAGCATGGGGGTGGCAACATCATGCTTTGGGGCTGTTTCTCCGCAAAGGGACCAGGACGACTGATCCATGTACAGGACAGAATGAATGGGGCCATGTATCGTGAGATTTTGAGTGCAAACCTCCTTCCATCAGCAAGGGCATTGAAGATGAAACGTGGCTGGGTCTTCCAACATGACAATGATCCCAAACATACCGCCCGGGCAACGAAGGAGTGGCTTCGTAAGAAGCATTTCAAGGTCCTGGAGTGGCCTAGCCAGTCTCCAGATCTCAACCCCATAGAAAACCTTTGGAGGGAGTTGAAAGTCCGTGTTGCCCAGCGACAGCCCCAAAACATCACTGCTCTAGAGGAGATCTGCATGGAGGATGGGCCAACATACCAGCAACAGTGTGTGCCAACCTTGTGAGGACTTCCAGGAAACGTCTGACCTCTGTCATTGCCAACAAAGGATATATAACAAAGTATTGAGATGAACTTTTCATATTCACCAAATACTTATTTTCCACCATAATTTGCAAATAAATTCTTTCCAGATCAGCCAATGGGATTGTCTGGATTTGTTTTCTCATTTTGTCTCTCATAGTTGAGGTCTCCCTATGATGCCAATTACAGGCCTCTCTCATCTTTGTAAGTGGGAGAACTTGTACCATTGGTGGGGACTAAATACTTTTTTGCCCCACTGTATATGTGTGTACATACATACATACATACATACGTGAACCTGGGCTTAAAAGGGAAGTTCCACTTTTCCACTGTATGTCCTCCTTCCATCCCCTTCTAACACTCTTGGACATTTTTTTTTGGTGGGGGAGCGGGTACATAGTTTTGGAAGACAGCCGCTCCCACTTCCAATTGGATCACCTTTGAGATTCCACCTAAGTTCATGCGCCCCCCACCCCCGCTATCCCTCAGAACACAGCAGGACCATGCAAAGGGAGTAGCGTGACTTGTGCATGCGCAGTGTGAAGCCCCATGCAATCCCTCAGGGCACATCACAGTTCCCAGGACACTCTGGGACCAAGCGCAGGGAATAACACGACTTGTGCATGCGCAGTGTGAAGTCGCAGAGAGTTGCAGCCAACTTCTCACACCAGCAAAGAACCGGCCAGAGCGAGGACAGTGCTGGATTGTTTCCCCTGCAGGAGCAAATTGGATCGTGCTTGGCTGGTTTTTTTTTTTGCCTTCCTCTGGATCAACTGAGTGAAGGATAACTTCTTTTTTATTTTTTTTAAAGGTTGAACTGGATGGGATTTTTTGTCTTTTTTTCAGCCAGACTAACTATGGATCCCTGGGCAGGTAAGGGTCCTTTTATTAACTAGTTGCCGACCGCAGATAGCTGAATGACGGATGCACTGCAGGCGGCCAGTTCTGGGTGGACATCATATGACGTCCTCCCAGAATGCGCTCTCCTGCGCACCCCCCGGCGATCTCCGTGATACCACATGACGTGGTAAAAGGCCAATCACAGCGGCCTTTTACCACGTGATCAGCCGTGTCCAATGACACGCTGATCACCGGGAAAATGCAAATGCCGGTTCTCGGCTGCACTTTCCTCATGCGGTCAGATCGTGAGGAAAGTACTGCCGAAAACCTGCAGTTGTCAGAGCGGGGATCGGCACCGATCATCAGGGCACTGATCACCAGTGCCCTGATGATCGGTGCCCAGCAGTGCCACCCGCAAGTTCCGCCCACCTGTGCCCAGCAGTGTCACCACCTGTGCCCAGCAATGCACCCACCTGTGCCCAGCAGTGTCACCACCTGTGCCCAGCAATGCACCCACCTGTGCCCAGCAGTGTCACCACCTGTGCCCAGCAATGCACCCACCTGTGCCCAGCGGTTGTGCCAGTCAGTGCCCAGCGGTTGTGCCAGTCAGTGCTACCTATCAGTGCTGCCTCAACGCACATCAGTGAAGGAGAAAAATTACCTGTTTGAAAAATTTTATAATCGAAACAAAAAAATTTTTTTTTCTCTTCTTCAAAATTTTTTGCACTTTTGCTTATAGCACAAAAAGTAAAGCGCCCAGCGGGGAGTAAATACCACCAAAAGAAAGCTCTATTTGTGAGAAAAAAATGATAAAAATTTCATATTGGTACAATCTTGCATGACCGCGCAATTGTCAAAGTGCGACAGTGCTGAAAGCTGAAAATTGGCCTGGTAAATAAGGGGGTAGAAGTGCCCGGGGGGGGCAGGAAGGGGGCAGAAGTGCCCGGTAGGCAGGAAGGGGGTAGAAGTGTCCAGGGGGCAGGAAGGGGGTAGAAGTGCCCAGGGGGCAGGAAGGGGGTAGAAGTGCCCTGTAGGCAGGAAGGGGGTAGAAGTGCCCTGTAGGCAGGAAGGGGGTAGAAGTGCCCTGTAGGCAGGAAGGGGGTAGAAGTGTCCAGGGGGCAGGAAGGGGGTAGAAGTGTCCAGGGGGCAGGAAGGGGGTAGAAGTGTCCAGGGGGCAGGAAGGGGGTAGAAGTGTCCAGGGGGCAGGAAGGGGGTAGAAGTGCCCAGGGGGCAGGAAGGGGGTAGAAGTGCCCAGGGGGCAGGAAGGGGGTAGAAGTGCCCAGTAGGCAGGAAGGGGGTAGAAGTGCCCTGTAGGCAGGAAGGGGGTAGAAGTGCCCTGTAGGCAGGAAGGGGGTAGAAGTGCCCTGTAGGCAGGAAGGGGGTAGAAGTGCCCTGTAGGCAGGAAGGGGGTAGAAGTGCCCAGTAGGCAGGAAGGGGGTAGAAGTGTCCAGGGGGCAGGAAGGGGGTAGAAGTGTCCAGGGGGCAGGAAGGGGGTAGAAGTGTCCAGGGGGCAGGAAGGGGGTAGAAGTGCCCTGTAGGCAGGAAGGGGGTAGAAGTGCCCTGTAGGCAGGAAGGGGGTAGAAGTGCCCTGTAGGCAGGAAGGGGGTAGAAGTGCCCTGTAGGCAGGAAGGGGGTAGAAGTGCCCGGTAGGCAGGAAGGGGGTAGAAGTGCCCGGTAGGCAGGAAGGGGGTAGAAGTGCCCGGTAGGCAGGAAGGGGGTAGAAGTGCCCGGTAGGCAGGAAGGGGGTAGAAGTGCCCGGTAGGCAGGAAGGGGGTAGAAGTGCCCGGTAGGCAGGAAGGGGGTAGAAGTGCCCGGTAGGCAGGAAGGGGGTAGAAGTGCCCGGTAGGCAGGAAGGGGGTAGAAGTGCCCGGTGGGCAGGAAGGGGGTAGAAGTGCCCGGTGGGCAGGAAGGGGGTAGAAGTGTCCAGGGGGCAGGAAGGGGGTAGAAGTGTCCAGGGGGCAGGAAGGGGGTAGAAGTGTCCAGGGGGCAGGAAGGGGGTAGAAGTGTCCAGGGGGCAGGAAGGGGGTAGAAGTGTCCTGTAGGCAGGAAGGGGGTAGAAGTGTCCAGGGGGCAGGAAGGGGGTAGAAGTGCCCGGTGGGCAGGAAGGGGGTAGAAGTGTCCTGTAGGCAGGAAGGGGGTAGAAGTGCCCTGTAGGCAGGAAGGGGGTAGAAGTGTCCAGGGGGCAGGAAGGGGGTAGAAGTGTCCAGGGGGCAGGAAGGGGGTAGAAGTGTCCAGGGGGCAGGAAGGGGGTAGAAGTGTCCAGGGGGCAGGAAGGGGGTAGAAGTGTCCAGGGGGCAGGAAGGGGGTAGAAGTGTCCAGGGGGCAGGAAGGGGGTAGAAGTGTCCAGGGGGCAGGAAGGGGGTAGAAGTGTCCAGGGGGCAGGAAGGGGGTAGAAGTGTCCAGGGGGCAGGAAGGGGGTAGAAGTGTCCAGGGGGCAGGAAGGGGGTAGAAGTGCCCTGTAGGCAGGAAGGGGGTAGAAGTGCCCTGTAGGCAGGAAGGGGGTAGAAGTGCCCTGTAGGCAGGAAGGGGGTAGAAGTGCCCGGTGGGCAGGAAGGGGGTAGAAGTGTCCTGTAGGCAGGAAGGGGGTAGAAGTGCCCTGTAGGCAGGAAGGGGGTAGAAGTGCCCTGTAGGCAGGAAGGGGGTAGAAGTGCCCTGTAGGCAGGAAGGGGGTAGAAGTGTCCAGGGGGCAGGAAGGGGGTAGAAGTGTCCAGGGGGCAGGAAGGGGGTAGAAGTGTCCAGGGGGCAGGAAGGGGGTAGAAGTGTCCAGGGGGCAGGAAGGGGGTAGAAGTGTCCAGGGGGCAGGAAGGGGGTAGAAGTGTCCAGGGGGCAGGAAGGGGGTAGAAGTGTCCAGGGGGCAGGAAGGGGGTAGAAGTGTCCAGGGGGCAGGAAGGGGGTAGAAGTGCCCTGTAGGCAGGAAGGGGGTAGAAGTGCCCTGTAGGCAGGAAGGGGGTAGAAGTGCCCTGTAGGCAGGAAGGGGGTAGAAGTGCCCTGTAGGCAGGAAGGGGGTAGAAGTGCCCTGTAGGCAGGAAGGGGGTAGAAGTGTCCAGTAGGCAGGAAGGGGGTAGAAGTGTCCAGGGGGCAGGAAGGGGGTAGAAGTGTCCAGGGGGCAGGAAGGGGGTAGAAGTGTCCTGTAGGCAGGAAGGGGGTAGAAGTGCCCTGTAGGCAGGAAGGGGGTAGAAGTGCCCTGTAGGCAGGAAGGGGGTAGAAGTGCCCGGTAGGCAGGAAGGGGGTAGAAGTGCCCGGTAGGCAGGAAGGGGGTAGAAGTGCCCGGTAGGCAGGAAGGGGGTAGAAGTGCCCGGTAGGCAGGAAGGGGGTAGAAGTGCCCGGTAGGCAGGAAGGGGGTAGAAGTGCCCGGTAGGCAGGAAGGGGGTAGAAGTGCCCGGTAGGCAGGAAGGGGGTAGAAGTGTCCAGGGGGCAGGAAGGGGGTAGAAGTGTCCAGGGGGCAGGAAGGGGGTAGAAGTGTCCAGGGGGCAGGAAGGGGGTAGAAGTGTCCTGTAGGCAGGAAGGGGGTAGAAGTGTCCAGGGGGCAGGAAGGGGGTAGAAGTGCCCGGTGGGCAGGAAGGGGGTAGAAGTGTCCTGTAGGCAGGAAGGGGGTAGAAGTGTCCTGTAGGCAGGAAGGGGGTAGAAGTGCCCGGTAGGCAAGTGGTTAAAAGTCGGCTTTTCATTTTTTTTCAAACAGGCGGAAGATCTTTTAATAGAAACACATTATCAATCATTTCAGGGATAACAGGCGCCTCAGATCCTGAAAGTCCAGTCCGGGATGATTTAGGATGTCACTTATGTCCGGATTTAGATTCAGGTCAGTTACACGGCGATAATTCGGCCCTTTGAAGTGGATTTGTCACTCACCGCCGTCACGTCCCGCTTAACACCAAAATGACTGTAAAGTACAACCCAACACCCTGCTGTGACATACACCGCCAGCACACGCCCGCTCATTAAGATACATTTTACAAACATCATGTGTGTCCTTCCACAATTGCCATCTACAGAGTCAGTCTTTAAAAAATGTTTTTTTTTTTCTGTAATGACTTTTTGGAAATACAAAAAAAAACAAAAAAAAACACAAACTTAAAAAACTCGCCATACCTCTTATGAAATACATCAGACTGTCCACTTTGCAAAAAGGGGTCATTTATCCCGTCCTGACATGGGGGGGGGGGGGGGGGGGGAAGATATCTGTCCCGTCCCGACATTTGGGGGGGGGGGGGGATATCTGTCCCGTCCTGACATTCGAAGGGGGGGGGGGGGGGGGATATCTGTCCCGTCCTGACATTTGAAGGGGGGGGGGGATATCTGTCCCGTCCTGACATTTGAAGGGGGGGGGGGGGGGATATCTGTCCCGTCCTGACATTTGGAGGGGGGGGGGGATATCTGTCCCGTCCTGACATTTGGAGGGGGGGGGGGGGATATCTGTCCCGTCCTGACATTTGGAGGGGGGGGGGGGATATCTGTCCCGTCCTGACATTTGGAGGGGGGGGGGGGGATATCTGTCCCGTCCTGACATTTGGAGGGGGGGGGATATCTGTCCCGTCCTGACATTTGGAGGGGGGGGGATATCTGTCCCGTCCTGACATTTGGAGGGGGGGGGATATCTGTCCCGTCCTGACATTTGGAGGGGGGGGGGGATATCTGTCCCGTCCTGACATTTGGAGGGGGGGGGGGATATCTGTCCCGTCCTGACATTTGGAGGGGGGGGGGGATATCTGTCCCGTCCTGACATTTGGAGGGGGGGGGGGATATCTGTCCCGTCCTGACATTTGGAGGGGGGGGGGGATATCTGTCCCGTCCTGACATTTGGAGGG
Organism: Staurois parvus; assembly: GCF_062004578.1. Taxonomy (NCBI): domain Eukaryota; kingdom Metazoa; phylum Chordata; class Amphibia; order Anura; family Ranidae; genus Staurois; species Staurois parvus. The sequence continues at coordinate 84,124 of NW_028319091.1, forward strand.
GGGGGGGGGATATCTGTCCCGTCCTGACATTTGGAGGGGGGGGGGGATATCTGTCCCGTCCTGACATTTGGAGGGGGGGGGGGGATATCTGTCCCGTCCTGACATTTGGAGGGGGGGGGGGGATATCTGTCCCGTCCTGACATTTGGAGGGGGGGGGGGGGGAGATATCTGTCCCGTCCTGACATTTGGAGGGGGGGGGGGGGGGGAGATATCTGTCCCGTCCTGACATTTGGAGGGGGGGGGGGGGGAGATATCTGTCCCGTCCTGACATTTGGAGGGGGGGGGGGGAATATCTGTCCCGTCCTGACATTTGGAGGGGGGGGGGGGGATATCTGTCCCGTCCTGACATTTGGAGGGGGGGGGGGGGATATCTGTCCCGTCCTGACATTTGGAGGGGGGGGGGGGGATATCTGTCCCGTCCTGACATTTGGAGGGGGGGGGGGGATATCTGTCCCGTCCTGACATTTGGAGGGGGGGGGATATCTGTCCCGTCCTGACATTTGGAGGGGGGGGGGATATCTGTCCCGTCCTGACATTTGGAGGGGGGGGGGGGATATCTGTCCCGTCCTGACATTTGGAGGGGGGGGGGGATATCTGTCCCGTCCTGACATTTGGAGGGGGGGGGGGGATATCTGTCCCGTCCTGACATTTGGAGGGGGGGGGGGGGATATCTGTCCCGTCCTGACATTTGGAGGGGGGGGGGGGGGGATATCTGTCCCGTCCTGACATTTGGAGGGGGGGGGGGGATATCTGTCCCGTCCTGACATTTGGAGGGGGGGGGGGGGGATATCTGTCCCGTCCTGACATTTGGAGGGGGGGGGGGGGGATATCTGTCCCGTCCTGACATTTGGAGGGGGGGGGGGGGATATCTGTCCCGTCCTGACATTTGGAGGGGGGGGGGGGATATCTGTCCCGTCCTGACATTTGGAGGGGGGGGGGGATATCTGTCCCGTCCTGACATTTGGAGGGGGGGGGATATCTGTCCCGTCCTGACATTTGGAGGGGGGGGGATATCTGTCCCGTCCTGACATTTGGAGGGGGGGGGGATATCTGTCCCGTCCTGACATTTGGAGGGGGGGGGGATATCTGTCCCGTCCTGACATTTGGAGGGGGGGGGGGATATCTGTCCCGTCCTGACATTTGGAGGGGGGGGGGGGATATCTGTCCCGTCCTGACATTTTTGGGCCTCAAGAAATTAGATTGGCTGTCAGTACTTCAGGATCGCTCAATTTTCAGATACAATGAAGGAAATGCGTATTTGCCCCCCTGCTGATGGTGAATGTTCGCCCCTCACACAGAAACGATCGGTCTAACAATGGAATGTTCGCCCCTCACACAGAAAT
>NW_028319092.1:330000-402002 GCF_062004578.1 Staurois parvus
CGCTGTTCACTTACTCCACTGTATCTATGCAGGGAGCCATGATTGTCACAAAGGCTGGAATACAGCCATGTCTACCTTTGTTCATCTCCGTTACATGGGGGATATGAGGATTAGTAGTTTTAACAGAATGGAGAAAACCTTGTTATATGCTTCCAGTGCCACTCACAGGAAGTGACAAGCATACTGCATTTCTGGTAAGATCAACAGATATTTTTTGTACTCTCTAAAAATGTTCTTAGCCTGAAAACATAAAACTAATGCAGAAACCTCATCTAAGGATTGGTAAGCATTTTTGGGTTTAGCTATCCTTAGCTGTCCAAAGACCCTGGGCAAACAAAGAGACACAGGAGAAGCTACTAAAGAGATCAGGTATAAATGCATCTGTGACACACACAATCACTCTTATACAGTTACCAGAAATAATTACAGAACTGGTAAGGGTGCAGGTCCAGTCTACAAGAGGCTTAGGTTTTAAGACCCAAGCCATCTCACCTCCTGCCATTCATCTACTGTCTGTGAGTTGACTATTGAAAGCCCATCCAAACCAGAGATGCAGTCTGCCTGGAGTTTTCAACTCTAAAAACATGCTAGTGGGGTACTCAGCCTCCATCCGTAATGTACAGTGGGGATCGAAGGTTTGGGCACCCCAGCTAAAAATTTGTATTAATGTGCATAAAGAAGCCAAGGAAAGATGGAAAAATCTCCAAAAGGCATCACATTACAGAGTAGACATTCTTATAATATGTCAACAAAAGTTAGATTTTATTTCCATCATTTACACTTTCAAAATAACAGAAAACAAAAAAATGGCGTCTGCAAAAGTTTGGGCACCCTGCAGAGTTAATATCTTGTACTGCCCCCTTTGGCAAGTATCACAGCTTTTAAACGCTTTTTGTAGCCAGCCAAGAGTCTTTCAATTCTTGTTTGAGGTATCTTTGTCCATTCTTCCTTACAAAAGTCTTCCAGTTCTTTGAGACTTCTGGCCTGTCTGTCACGCACTGCTCTTTTAAGGTCTATCCATAGATTTTCAATTATGTAGAGGTCAGGAGATTGTGAAGGCTATGGCAAAACCTTCAGTTTACGCCTCTTGATTTAATCCCCCGTGGATTGCGAGGTGTATTTAGGATTATTATCCATTTGTAGAAGCCATCCTCTCTTTAACTTCAGCTTTTTCACAGATGGCATCAAGTTACCATCCAAAATTTGCTGAAATTTTATTGAATCCATTTTTCCTTCTACTCGTGAGACGTTCCCTGTGCCACTGGCTGCAACACAACCCCAAAGCATGATTGATCCAACCCCATGCTTAACAGTTGGACAGAGGTTCTTTTCATTAAATTCTGTGCCCCTTCTTCTCCAAACGTACCTTTGCTCATTCCGGCCAAAAAGTTCAATTTAAACCTCGTCGGTCCACAGAACTTGTTTCCAAAATGCATCAGGCTTGTCTATATGTTGATTTGCAAAGTTCAAACGATGATTTTTGTGGTGAGGACGTGGAAGAGGTTTTCTTCTGATGACTCTTCCATGAAGACCATATTTGTACAAGTATCTCTTTATAGTGGAATCGTGTACCACAACTCCAGTGTCTGCCAGATCTTTCTGGAGGGATCGTGCAGTCAAACGTGGGTTTTGAATTGTTTTTCTCACAATCCTGCGAGCTGTTCTGTCTGATATTTTTCTTGGTCTTCCAGATCTTGCTTTAACTTCCACTGTTCCTGGTGACTGCCATTTCTTAATTGCATTCCGAACAGAGGATATTGACATCTGAAAACGCTTTGCTATCTTCTTATAGCCTTCTCCAGCTTTGTGAGCGTCAACTATTTTCAGTTTTCTAGACAACTGCGTAGAAGAACCCATGGTGCTGATTGTTGGGGCAAGGTCAGATGAGTCTGGGCATTTAAAACCTTTGAGATTGACATCACCTGGTCTTCCCAGACGATGATTGAGAACAATCCATGACACTGGCAGGTCTCAGCTTTTCAAAGGGGGCAGTGCATGCTATAAATTCTGCAGGGTGCCCAAACTTTTGCAGATGCCATTTTTTTGTTTTCTGTTATTTTGAAAGTGTAAATGATGGAATTAAAATCTAACTTTTGTTGACATATTATAAGAATGTCTAATCTGTAATTTGATGCCTTTTGGAGATTTTTCCATCTTTCCTTGGCTTCTTTATGCACATTAATACAAATTTTTAGCTGGGGTGCCCAAACTTTCGATCCCCACTGTATGTATCTGAATGGATGTGGTAGGATATTAGAATGTAAGGTTTTTTTTTGTTTGTTTTTTTTTTTAAGAATAGGGACTGATGTGTATGGCTGCATGTGAATTACTACAGAATATTTAGCTACCCTATAAATATGTAAGATAAAATAGGTCGTTGTTTCTAAGATCTGGTCATCCTGATCACATCCTGATTTCTGGACTTCCCAGTTTGGAGACTGTGAGAGACTGGCTAAGACACAATCTTGACTTACACTTGTGTATTAAAGGTACTGATCATTCATTCAGGTGATATGTATAATTATATAGGTGACCCTTGTTTTTCTTTGTATTCTCATACTAATCCCCTTTTTCCCCCCTTTCTTTGATCTGTTTTTTTTTATTTGTTTCTTTTGTGGTCATCTTCCTCCTATCGTCTTGTCCTTTACTGCCATTTTACTCCTCTCCTATCCTTTTTTCTTTCTATGCCTATATCCTGGTTTTACTCTTTCCGGTCGATTCATTTTTTAAAAAACTTTCTTCACCTTTTTTTACTGCTCTTTCAATCATCCTTTACCCTTTACTCCTTTCTCTCCCTTCCCTCATCTTCTCTTTTGCTCTTCCTCTCCCCTTCTATCCTCATCTCTTTACTCTTCCTGTTCCATATATTCTCTTCCCATAACTCTTCCTCTTTCATTCATCCACTTCTTTTTAATATGCCTCTCTTCTTCATCCTCTCTTCCCATTGTGTCCATCTTCTTTTTACTCTTCTTGTCCCTTTTATCCTCTTCTCTGTTCTCTTTATTCTTCCTCTTTCATTCATCCTCTTCTTTTTAATTTTCATTCCTCTTCACTTTATTCTTCTTCTCTCCTCCCATCCTCTTCTCTTTGGTCTTCCTCTCCCTTCCCTTCCCATCCTCATCTCTTTACTTATTCTTATTATCCTTTTCTCCTAACTCTTCGTGTTTCATTTATCTACTTTTTTTAATGTGCCTCTATCCTACATCCTCTTCTCTTTTATTGTTCCTCTCCCTCCTCTTCTTTTTACTCTCTTGTCTTTTATCCTCTTCTCTGTCTTCTTCTTTTTACTTTTCCTCCTCATTGATCCTCTTCTTTTTAATCTTCTTCCATACCTTTCCTCTTTACTGTTTCACTCCCCTCTCCTTCTATTCTCCTACTCTTTTTTTCTCTCCTCTGCTTCTGTTTTTTTGTGTTCTTGTCTACATCTGTCCCCTTTATTCTTGTCTGTCACATCTTCTTCTCTTGATCTTTCTCTCACTCCCTCCTCTTCTCTTTACTCTTCCTCCCTCCTCTTCTCTTTACTCTTCCTCTCCCGTTCGATTCTCTTATCTTTATTCTTCCTTTCCCCTTCCCTCCTCTTCTCTTTTCTCTTCCTCTCCCCTTCCCACCTCTTCTCTTTACTCTTCCTCTCCCCTTCCTACCTCCTCTCTTTACTCTTCCTCTCCCCTTCCCTTCCCTCCTCTTCTCTTTACTCTTCCTCTCCCCTTCCCTCCTCTTCTCTTTACCCTTCCTCTCCCCTTCCCTTTCCTTCCCTCCTCTTCTCTTTACTCTTCCTCTCCCCTTCTCTCTTCTTCTCTTTACTCTTCCTCTCCCCTTCCATCCTCTCATCTTTATTCTTCCTCTCCCCTTCCATCCTTTCATCTTTATTCTTCCTTTCCCCTTCCAATCTCTTCTCTTTACTGCACTCTTCCTCTCCTGTCCTTCTGGTTTTTGGTTCTTCTTCTCATCTGTCTCCTTCTTTCTTCTTGTCTGTCACATCTCCTGCCCTTGTCTTTCTCTCTCTCTCTTCCTCCCATCAGTGTTTTGATGTAGGTCACACCTCACAGATCACTGGCATCTGTCACTCAGCAGGCACACTCTATACAACTTCCACTGATAAAACCATGAAGGTGAGTGAGCAAAATAGTAGGCACTTACTAAATAATATATCATGGATTCTTTTTCAGAATGATCACCAGTGCAGTTTGTGTATGTGGAAATTAATCACTCAAAACTTTTTGAACTGGCCATACATTGTACGAAGTTTGGCCAGTTCCTGATGAACTGCACAAAATTAACTTAGTGGGTGGCACTGTTTTTCCCCTCCTGCCTGACATCTTTCAAATGAAAAATGAGCCAGGCGAAGAATTGTCTAATGAATCTAGAATTTGTTTTCTTTTCTAAAGATAAATTACAAAACCATTAACCAGGTCATTTCAAGAAACCTTGTATGAAGGTTACAGATCCAAATACAATACTCCTACACATATGCCCTTAACCATCCACTCATCAGTATATACGCTCAGTTCCATTATTATTATTATTATACAGGATTTATATATTATTATTATACAGGATTTATATAGCACCAACAGTTTGCTCAGCGCTTTACAATATAACGGGAGACAATACAGCAACAATACAGTTCAATACAAGAGGGTTAGGAGGGCCCTGCTCCTTGGCTTACAATCTAAGAGTTCCATAAGCCAACAAGCTTGCAGAATGCATTGGTAAATTAACAGTGAAATGGTGGTAATGTTACACATTGAAATGACTACTTTTTATACAACTACGCAAAAAATGGCAACCATCCCAACCTATAACCAGCCTTAGCAGTAAGGTGCATATGGAAGGACAATGCACATCGCAAACAAACAAAGGATTTCCCAGCAACACTTACCAGCCAGCCTGCAAAACAACCAATTTGGCCCTGTCTAACAGTATATGTTAAAAACAGGGTTTTCTTTGCACACATTTGAAAATACATGTGTAAGCCACAGTCCCACAAGGGTCCTCTATATACTTTGGACCTAACTAAAATTTCCAAAGCCTCCATAGTAGGAGCACATGTATCAGTGGATAGGTTAAGGGCAGGTGTGCCTGGAGGAGCCCATCCCTCCTTAAAGGTACAGGGACACACGTGACTCCCAGCTATACTTTTTATGCAGTTATGGTTTCTAAGTTAAATTGTAAATAAGTTTTGAATTTTAGAGACCCTCAGTTTATGCCTGTATATATGATGTCTTGATACCCGAAAAGTCACCTGGATCCTAGGACCAAGTTCTGCATGGAGCCTTTACTCCTGCCCAAGTCATGGTTAAAATAATTTTGTCACATCATAAAAAGTTTGGAGCGGATCCTTCAAGAGAAGACTGTTATTTATCTGTCCCGCCACTTGTGCCTCGCAAGAGACAAACCATCCAAAGTACATGTCCTATAGTGACGTAGGCACTGGTGGATAGAACCACAGTGAGCATGAAGGACCTGGCATCCAGCACACCTTGAGGTGTGATGGGTGCAGGGGCGGACTGACCATTTGGAAACTCGGGCAGTGCCCGAGGGCCCGGGGTCAGTAGGGGGCCCCATGAGATGCCCCTGGTACCTTTTTCATAGGCTTTTTTGAGTTTGGGCAAGGACACAGGGGCCCCATGATCCCCTATTGCCTGGGGGCCCCATGATCCCCTATTGCCCGGGTGCCCCATGAGTTGTCAGTCCGCCCCTGGATGGGAGCAGAATATTCTGTGGACTGTGTAGCTGTTCAAAAGGTGAAGATTGCAGGCGCAGCAGCTGAACACATAACTAATATTAGTCTTCTTTTGCAGGGACTTGAAATGTTTTTATTTATTGTTTTAGGCCACAACAGGGTTGCTTTAAGCCTGCTTTTTCTGGCACTAAGAAATACATTTCTTATTCAACTTTCTAATGAACATCAGTGGCCATTAGATGGCAGAACGTCTACTGGCCAGTGAATGACAAGTAAGACCTAGGACCCATTCACACTGCCCCCATACTAAACACTTCCTTTTAGCATGTGGCCAGCTGTCAGATTTAGGCTGAAGCGAGGTATGGTGGGGGATGGGGCGGGGATTGTTGCCATGGTGGCGGCGGCGGCGGCAGGGTTTTAATGCATCACACAATTCTTTTTTTTTTTTTCTTCTTTTTTTTTCTTTTCTTGGACAACTTTATTTGATGTACCCAAAATGACACTTCAGTCATGTCACTGCACAGCAGGATGGTGGCAGTGCCTTCCTTTTGAGCTGGGATTAAATGCAGCATGCATATTATCGCAGCTTACTGCTCCGCATCTGCAGGCTTCATTGAAATGAGACGTGGACACATAGAAAACAATTGTTGTTCATGTGCCCTAGTGGTGACTGGTGTTCTTCCAGTGCAGAAAGAACACGAGTCATCGCACCATGTGTGAACAAGCCTCTTAATCACACCTTGGGCAGAGATTGATGCACCATGTACCATATGAACCTATGATCCAAAGGGCTCCACCAGGTGATAGACATCAGTCTAAACTCTAACAAAGTTAATTGAAGATAACACAAGGAGGACTGTTGTTCCTTAAAATTGGTTCTGTTTAAGAAGTAGCCGGACTATCTTTAGACATCAACATTGCGCTTTCACTTCCAGGTCCACATTCCTACCGACCCTCCACGCACACTTTGCACACTGAGACACAGCAACGTCGTCAATGGGGTAAGTTTGTTGTTTCAAAAATAAAATTTAGAGTGCTACTTATTTAAATGTATTGTAACATTTACCTGAGTATAATGTTTTACGTGAACTTCTCACTTGATTGTCGTTCCATATTTGATATACTACTTTGTAAATCATTAACACCTTGGATTGTCATCTGTTTGTCAATGTCTGCATCTAGCAGCCCAAACTAAGAACCTGCCGAGGTCCTCAATGTTGGCTGAGCTAAAAAATGCTGCTGAGATATGAGGAGTCTATAAAACATTTTTTAGATGAACGTGACAAGAATTTGCTCATCCTTGAAAAATTCGGACTGTATTATATACTTAAAGCCTAACACCAGGTTTTGTGTTACTTTTAAATAGTTCATTTGGGTCAAGTAGGCCCAAATAAATGATTTCCATTGCTAAGAAATGTGGCTGTTGTCAGCACTGTATAAACTGTATGTAACATCAGCTACATACAGTAGATGGCACTGTGTTCTGGTAGGGGTACAGGGACTTTCCATCTACTGCTGGAACAAAATCATGTTGGGCTGGGTGCTTCTTAGCCATTCACAGGAAACAACCTATTTTTTTTAATTTAAAGAGGTTTTATTGCCAGACAACAAAGCAACAGTTATATACAGAATATGGCCCATATCATAGCTGTAAAGGCCAACATCAAAATATACAGTCACAACAATCGCCATTATATAAAGCACCATAATTAACTGTAAAAATAGGCCAGGTATCATTATTTTAAATCTAAATCGAGCATAAAAGTTAAAATTTTCGATTAAAAAAAAAAAACAAACCAATATACAAATTACTATCCATCAGAACCATTGGAGTGTGATATAGCAACCTACAGCTAGCTAGCAAGGGAGTCCCCTACGCCCCCCTCCAACCCACCCAGCGGCATTAACAAGGATTATTTAAGCATCCGAACACTTCTTCCATACCCTCAAATATTTGGGGGGCATCCACGGGCCTCATACGTCAATCTATAAAGTGGAAGGGCAACATTAACCATTCTCTTCCACGTAACCAGAGTCAGATTTTTCTCATAAATCCACCTCCTAGCAATGAATTTCCGGACATAGAAGAAGGAATAGTTTCGTAGCATTACTCATTTTCTCATCTTCAGCGATGCCCAGCAAACATAGAAGAAGGTTTCAGATGTTAGGGAAGCCAGAATTATCTGCTCTAAACTCAGTCACTCGTCCTTCCCAAACCATGTGAAAAAATGTGCTTTCAAATGATTTCCAGTTATGACACACAGCGGAGTCCCTTTTTTACATATGAAATAACCATAAAGGAATATAATAGGTTTGATGTGAATAACGTATTTGTATCAATTTATCAGTAGAGGCCATAACTGTAGGGAGAGAAGTGAGAGAGTTATTACTGTTTTAAGATAGGATAGAGGAAAGTGTTTTTCATGGTCCCTGGAAACAGACATCCTGCCAAGACTAATTAGCTGTTTACAGCCCTGGACGCTGGCATCTACTTGTGTTTTAATTAAGATAAGAGGCTCTTCTGAAGTTCGTTAAAAGTTACAGCTACAAATTCCATAGTTTGCAAAGCGGTAGGGGGAAGAATAGAAACACTGCTCATGAAACCAAAATGCTGAGACTTTAACAAGATCACTGTCACGTACAGCTTCCATGTCTCTATTGCACCCAATTGTTACAATCAGCATCCCCCCTCACCCACTCTTTACTTACCTGAGCCTTTATTCGATTCAGCACCATGCACACTTGCAGCTCTTCTCCCCCCTCACTTCCGTGTGTCACTGGCTTTGTTGGGGCAACGGGAGCCATTGGCTTCTAATGGTGTCAATTAAAGCCAATGACAAGGAAGCAGGGGGTAAGGCCGAGTTCTGTCTGTGTCAATGGACGCAGCAGTGGGGCTTGGGAACGAGCACGCCCAAGTCCCCCCCATGGGAAGCGGCTTCCTGTGGGGGCACTGGACAGAGAGGAGGGGCCAGGAGCGCTGGCGGTGAACCCGAGAAGAGGTTCGTGGCTGCTCTGTGCAATTCCATTGCACAGAGCAGGTAAGTGTAGAGATGTTCGTTATGTTTTTTAAAACAAATTTCGCCCTTACAATCACTTTAATTTTCTGCTATTCCACATTTTGTTTTCACTTCTGTATCCGATTCTCATCTTCTTCTGTTTTTTGATCACAGGTCAGTGTGGCTGGAGGCACTGTGGCTGCGGCTTCTGGAGAACAAACTGTGGAGATCTGGAGGTTTCCATAATAAAATCTTTTGCTTTCACTTCTTATGTTTTGTGTTTGTAGTATAGTGGGGTGCAGGGGCGGACTGACCATATGGAAACTCAGGCACTGCCCGAGGGCCCGGGGTCAGTAGGGGGCCCCATGAGATGCCCCTGGTACCTTTTTCATAGGCTTTTTTGAGTTTGGGCAAGGACACAGGGGCCCCATGATCCCCTATTGCCCGGGGGCCCCATGAGTTGTCAGTCCGCCCCTGGTGGGGTGTATGGTCAATTCAAAAGAGACAACACATTTGATACCTTTTTAGAGATGAGGTTCTCATGCCATGATATGCCTTTTTATCTGATAGATGCCTTTAAAACCAGAATAAGCGCCAGTAATCTGTTTTTATAGCGTATTCCCACAATCACCTGCATTGCAGAAATCAAGGTGATTTGGAAATCCAGTGTTACACTTACTACGTTAAGCAGTGCTGGCTGTCTTGCATGTTTTGAGGCACAGAATCAGAAGGGAAGAATGTTAATGGGAGAAGGGACATACAGGGTGGACTTCAGCAGTGTGATGATGCTCCTTTAGGGACGGTTCACACCAGATGCAGTCCAGTGTGGGTTTTTTTATCTGCATCAAAAAAGCATGAACAGTAGATTATATAGATTTCAATGGCATAGTTCATACCAGTGCAGTCAGTTACAGGGCATTCCAGTGAAAAAAAAAAAGTGGAATATGCAGCAATTCTTCTGCACAGAACTGTACTGGAACATGTCAAGAACGAGCTGGAATGCATCAAAAATGCATCAGAATGCATTACATGAAAGAAAAAAAAAACAGGAAACCTCGTAAAATAAAACAAATGGGGAAAAACACTTCAAAACGCTTCAAAAATGCACAGGCAGAAATGCATCTGGAGTTAGTTTTTCTGGTGTAAACTGTAAGCAGAAACACATCTGGAGTGCATGTTTGTTGTGAACTGGCCCTTAATTTGTCTTTTAAAGCCTTTCTGATCCAATGAGCAGGCATATAACACATAAAGCTTTAAAATTTCAGTAATGCCAAGTGGCGTTGTGTTGCTGGTTACTAAGTGTGGCACAGGTATGTAAAGTCAAAAGACTGGCTGAGCAGAATTACATTCATTTCAGCTTTTTGTTTAGCTGTTTTGACTAAAGTCTTACTTTATATATACTTTACTTTATATTTTTAACCAATTCTTGCATAGGGACATTTGCCCGTGATAATTTCAGTCTGAACATTATAACTGTCACGGATCCACGATCGCCGCCACCAACATGTGACAATCGCATGACCGCGACTAACAGTAATACGTCACGCCGACGGCGTCAGACCCCAGACCAGGGTCAAACAGGTGCGATACAATATTTACAAAGAGATGTCACAAAAATATATATATATGTATATAAAGACACAGCAAAGAGATAATTAGGAAGAAGATTACAGGGTTGCAGACTCTAGCCCATTCTACTCTCTTGAGGCTTGTTAATTTTTTACTAACATCCTAATTCATATTTTCCTATATTTCTCTTTCAATCCAGCTCTTTCCCACTTTTCCCATCTCCTAAAATAAACTCTCATCCTATCTTCCTGCATATGATATGATCTTTCCATTCTACCTATCTGGTTTACTCTATTTATCCAGTCTTCTTCCTTCGGTACCTCAGCCTTCCACCAAAACTTAGGTATCAACCTTTCGCCGCATTCAAGAAGTACCAAATACCTGAATCTTTATATTTATTTACAGATGTCTCCACATTGTGTAGGAAGCACGTCGTTGGGTCTAATCCTATGTCAATTTCAGTTATTTCTTTAATCAATTTGACTATTATCTTCCAAAAAGTCTGAATTTTCAGACATTCCCACCATATGTGAAACACCGTGCCCATCTCTCCACATCCTCTCCAGCACTTATTTGAATTTTCCCCATTCATCTTGTGCTTTACACTCTGTGTAATGTGCCATCGTGTCACACACTTAACCTCAACCTCTCTCATACTAACATTATCGTGTATCAATCTAAACATCTTTCTCTGTCTATCTTCATCAAACCCAACTCCCATATCTCTTTCCCATTTAGTGATAAAAGTTAACTTTGTGTTTGTGTCTAATTCTGTGAGTATTTTATACACTTTTGAAATACCGTGCTTCCCATCTCTTCGTGTCTCTAACAACCTTTCAAACATATTCCACTCCTGTTTTATTCTCAGGGGTTTCGGTAGATTTCCAATAAAACATTTCAATTGATAATATTTCCACTCATCTATCCTAATAAAAATATCTCCCTTCTTCTCTATTAAATCTTTAAGTGATCTCAATTCCCCCTCCACCAAAACATCTCTCAGTTGGGTATCCTCCTTTCTAAACCATCTCCCTGATATCTTGTTCTTTCCCGGGGGAAAGTACTCAGTATTTGTGAGAGGCATTAATATAGAATTAAATTCCCATTTCATGTTTTTGTGTAAGTTGTCCCATACCCTAAGAACATTTAAAGTGTAGATACTTGTGCTATCTTTGATTCCCCTAAACTGTGGTGGGACCCATATCATCTGGTTCAATCTAATGCCACTAAGATCATTTTCAATTGTTACCCAACTTTTCCCCTTATGGTTAAATGTCCAGTCATATATTCTTGCTAAAACCACTGCTTTATAGTATCTCTTGACATCTGGTAGACCCAATCCCCCTTTCTCTTTAGTCCTACTCAATGTTTCATATGCTATTCTGGGTTTTTTATTCTTCCATATGTATCTTGTTAACATTTTTTTCGTTATCTTAAAGAAGGCTTCTGGGATTTTAATTGGTACCATTTGAAATCTATACAGTATTTTAGGCATAATTACCATTTTGACTAGGTTTATCCGTCCTATCCAGGATGGATTTCCTCCTTCTAGTCTTTTTAAATCTTCCCTGATCTCATTTATCAAAGAGATATAGTTTAATCTATGCAAATGCTTAGATGAGGCAGTGAGTTTTATTCCTAGGTATTTTATCTCCTTTTCTCTCCATATAAAGGGGAATTCTTTTTGTAGTTTTTCTTTTTCATTCTTTGATATATTAATATTCAGGATCTCTGTTTTCGTTGGATTAATTTTTAAATTTGATAGTTCACCGTACTCCTTCAGAATCTTCATTATATTTGGGAGTGTTATTCGGGGATTCCCCACATAGAACAATAAGTCGTCCGCAAAGGCCGCTACTCTATGTTCTATGGATTCTATCTGAATTCCCTTTACCGATCCACTATTTCTTATTATTGACAACAAAGGTTGGAGTGACAATACATATAGCAGGGGGGACAGTGGGCAGCCTTGTCTTGTACCATTAGACATTCCTATGGGTTCTGATCTCTCCCCATTTACCGTGATGATTGCAGTAGGCTCTCTATATAATTTACTTATCCACTCTTGCATTCTATCACCTATCCCCAGCACTTTTAAGTTGTCCATCATAAAGCCCCAGTCCACTCTATCAAATGCCTTCTCTGCATCAATTGACAAGAGCGCCACCGGGGCTTTCCCTTTTCTACTTTTCTGAATAAGCATCAGGGTTCTCAAGCCATTATCTCTGCCTTCTCTCCCCGGTACAAAGCCCACCTGGTCTCCATGGATCCATTCAGGCTTCAGATCCCTCAACCTGTTTGCTAACACCTTTGCATACAGTTTAGTATCAGTGTTCAATAATGAGATAGGTCTATAGCTGGAGCACTGAGATGGATCTTTTCCCTCCTTGTGAATAAGTACTACATGGGCCTGTAGGGATTCTCTCCTCACTTCCATCCCACCTCCCAGAGCATTCATATATTTCTCCAGCTTGGGTATCAGTACTTCACTAAATTTCTTATAGTACTTAACTGTAAAGCCATCCGGAACTGGGCTTTTTCCCCCCTGTGCTTTTTAATGCTTTTTTAATTTCTTCCTGGGAAATTTCTGCGTCTAGGGAGTTCAACTGTGCTTCACTTAGTTTTGGTAATCCCGCATTTTTTAAGTATGTCATCTTTTTTTTATTAATTCCCTCTTGAGCTTCTTTTAGAGGGCCTTGGGGATTAATATTATATAACTTTTTATAATACTCCGCAAATACTTTAATAATCTCTTTGTTTGAGTGGACCAACTCCCCCTTTGAACTTTTTATCTTTTCTATATAGTTCCTATTTTTCTTTTTATTCAAAGCTCTCATTAGATATCTTCCTGGTCTGTCTCCCCATCTATATCTCTCATTCAAAACCCTGTTGTATACTCTTCTCTTCTCCTCATCCATCAACCTCTCTAGCTCATCTTTTTTATCCAATAACTTCTGTCTCGTATCTTTTGTTATTTTCTTCTTATGTATCTGCTCCAAGTCCAATATTTCTTTTAATAACCCACTGACCCTCTCTCTTCTTTCCTTTTTCTTCCTTGCTCCTGCCGCAATCAAGATACCTCTTATGAATACCTTATGGCTTTCCCAGACTGTAGCTATCGATACTTCCTCTATTTCGTTCTCCTTAAAGTATACCTTGATCTTTTTCTCGATTTTCTGAACTACATCCTCATCCAGAAGAAGAGCCTCATTTAACCTCCACCCTAATCCTCCAGACCCCCTTCTTCCCCATCCCATTTTCATTACGACCGGAGCATGATCCGAGAGCGTCCTTGTCTCTATATCAATTTTAACCAGATGATCTATAAGTTGATGGTCTATTAAGATGTAGTCTAATCTCGAGTACATCTCATGTGCATTAGAGAAGAAGGTATAGTCTCTGTCTTTCATATGTGTTATTCTCCAAGTATCCACTAGTTGATATTCATGCATCGCTTTCTTCAAAGCTCTCAGAGACCTACTCCCCTCTCTCTGCACAGAAGAGGTATTATCCCTTTGTGGGTCCATACAGAAATTTAGGTCTCCAGCTACTATTAAACGCCCTTTTTTAAATTCCATTAATTTTTTCAACAGACCCTTCATATACATCTCCGGATTTTTATTAGGGCAGTATATATTGGCTAAAGTACACTCTATCCCCTGAAGTCTACCTTTTAAGAATAAAAACCTCCCCTCCGGGTCGGTTCTTCTACCCTCCAGCTCAAATCTCATATTCTTTGCCAAACCTATTGCAACCCCTTTTGCTCTTTTAATTGGAGAATCTGCATAATACCATATTGGATAGTGTTTGGATTTCAATTTCACGTTTGCTTCTATCTCAAAGTGCGTTTCCTGTAAAAATACCACTGACGTCGCCCTATGATGTAACTCATTAAACAACCTAAATCTCTTCCCTGGACAACTCAGCCCATTCACATTATAGGTTATAAACTGTATTTCTTCCATCATTCCCAATTAACTCCATCTCTCTTCCAAATGCCTCTTCCTCTTTATCCCTACTGTCCTGCAGAGTATTAACCCAATACCTCCTCTCCTCCCTCCCTCCCTCCCTCCCTCCCTCCCTCCCACCCAACTCCCATCCCACCCAACTCCCCTCCCAGCCCCCCCCCCTGCCCATGCCACCCCCCACCGCCCCCCCCTAATTAGGCCTTCAAGCTGCCTATCAATCATTTGTGGTAATAAACCCACCTTTGATTTTTATACCTGGGAATTGAACTCCTCCCATGTACGGCTCATCCCCCCCTCCAACCACCACGGTTTCCCACCCTTGCTTTGTTTCTTTATCCTTAGCGGTACGATTTAAAGAGAAAGTTAGGGAAGAGGGAAAAAAAAAAAACACACCACCCCAACTAACTCCTCGCTACCCCTCCCCTACCTACTTCCTGCCATGCTTCTTTTTCCCCAATACCGATTTCTATCTCTGTTTCCCACCCACTGATCCTCATTCTCTGCAATTCCAGTCTGTCACAAAAGTCTCTTAAGTCCTCTGGAAATCTCAGATATGCTGTAACACCGTTTTTCCAACCGATTAAACACTCTGGGTTACCCCATCTGTATTGCACATTCCTTGATCTCATCTGCTCTAATAGGGGCCTCAAAGCTCTTCTTCTCCACAAAGTCTCATGCGATAAGTCCGCAAAAATCTGTAAATTTATATCACCATATTGAATAGTTGTTCTTCCTTTAATCCTTCTCCAAATCTCTTCTTTATCTCCATAATTTTGCAACTGAACAATCACATCTCTTGATTTTTCCTTCGCATTACCTTGTTGGAACTTTCCTGCTCTAAAAACTCCATCCAGTTTAATTTCCTCTGTTTCATCTCTCTTTTATTTGGCATTTGTAGATCTTTTGCCAGATCTATCCTAACTGAATTTTCTTTCCACTGTTGGTTACTACTTTCCAGGCCCAATGACATTCTAGGACTGTTCTCCAAGGAAGTTTCCATTTCCCCTTTTTCATTTCCACTATAGGCCCTTTCTGGAGTCACATTCCCCTGGGAGGTGTATTTTTTAATTGTACCTGTCTGAGACCCTTTTAGCCCACTTCCTTTAGCACTTTTATTCTTCATATCTTCTGCAATAACTGTGCTCTTTAATCAGAGGGAAATTTTAAGCTGTATATTGGGGTAATGATGTCAAACAGGTTCTGTCAATTTAACACTTCTTTTTCCCACTTCTCACTTTCCAAATCCCCTGGGAATCCCCCTTTTCTCTTTATGGGCAATATTTAAGTCCTTTCCCACATTTCAGCCAGCATAAACAATTACATGTAGTTCTTACGTGTGGACTCACCCTTCTTCACCCACTCACCCAGTGGGTTGACTTAGATCCTCAGCCGTCCACTCATTACACCTGGCCAATGTCTCTGGGGGATTCCTGCAGGGTCTCCTATACACTGTGGATGTGGGTCCTGTTCCTCTTTTTTCTCCTGTACGGTAGGTTTGGGGTTTAAGCCGGCGTCTCCGCTCTCCTGTCTGGGACCCAGCACTTGGCAGGGAGCCGGCCGGCGTCTCCGCTTCCCAGAGCTGCCTTGCGGCCAACCCACGTGGTCACTCCTCCTTACTCCATCTCCCCGGCAACCGAACAGCTGATCGCGGGTCACCGCGGCACGATCACCTCCCCGATCTCCGCTCCCGTCTCTTCAGAGCGCCGGCGTCTCTCCCCCTGGAGACCTCCTTGCTCAGGTAGGTCTCCAAGGTCTAAACATAGGGGGTTTCCGTGGTGGTCTATGCTCGGAGGTTGTCGGAGAGCACTCACATCGTGCTCTCCGGCGCCACCATAGTTAGGCTCCTCCCAGCAGGGTGATTTCTTGATCTCCTTTTGTTACGATGTTGCTGGGAGATCTCTGTGTGTGTGTGTGTGTGTGTGTGTGTGTGTGTGTGTGTGTGTAGCTCTAACTCACTTGTCTCTTCTTAAAAGTCCCTCTCAAAGGGGGGGGCTCTGACTACACGTTTTGGGAGTGGTCTGTGGGAAACTCTGTATTACCTACAGTTCATAATACATGACATGAAACATACGGTTGACCTGAGGAATGTGCAATTACTCTGGTCAGTTTGATAATGTGTGGGCTTACGCCGTTTTGGGTCAATGCTTCCCAGCCCTCTGAGAAATGCGGCCTTATCAGACGTAGGTGAGAAAGGTGACAGTTTTCCCAGACCACTAGCACCACCAGGGATGTCTTACCCCAGTTGACCTACACCATCTGTCAGGAGATAACGTTTGCCTCTCAGGACTGGAAAGGGGGGATGTGAGGAATGATCGAGGAATACCTCAAATAACAGAAAAGAAAAAGAACTCCGCTTCCAGCTCTGATGAGCTAGTTTGTTACAATAACCACTTCTGCTCTGGTACCTGTACAGCTCTTATGGACCAGAGCAATTTTTACATTTCCACTATGGACCTTGTGCTGTCCTAACAGTTAGCCGACAGCTAGCTAACAAAGCTGACAGATGCAGCGTTGTGTTTAATTCCAAAACAGAATTTAGTTCTGTAAATACTTCTGTAAAACTGCAATACAATCACATAAACTGAAATTACAATATGCTTGTAGATATGTCTCTCACAAATACATGCTATTAACACATTTCTTACAAACAAATACCTACAAATCACGTTGAATACATTGAAATGCGATCTAGCTATGGATGTGACTTTTAACAAACACAATGAAAGAACTTAAAGGCATATGTGTATCTAAGGGAGAATGGAGGAGACCTTCACTGATGTTCTTCAGGAAGTTAAAAAGGCTGCAGTGGTTTATGAAAAATCTTTATTCTTAAAGCGGTAGTAAACCGCAAAAAGAGTAAAACAAAAAATCTTCTCCCTGCAAGTTAAGAGCATAATGTGCTAGTATGCATCACATAGTAGCACATTATGAAAGACTTACCTGAAAATGAAGCCCTCCAGCGGAGCACTCTCTCGGCTCCCCGGGGCTTCCATCTTTACCCGGTCTTCTTTCAGGGTTCCTAGGCTGTGGCTGTTTAACTGACCGAGATGCGACGATTAACAAACACAAGACACTTCCTGTTCTTGTTGAAGGGAATAATAAAAACAGGTGCAGTTGCAGTGAACATCCAATAGATGGCTCCTGACAATCGCAGCAATACCACATATGCGTATGTTATTTGTTGTGTGTACCTGTAGTAGGATCCACCAACAGTAGTGCGCTTTCTGTTTTTTTGTTTTTTTTTTATTCTACTTAAAACACACTGACAGTAACACTGATACTCAAAATGGTTTGTTTATATCTACAGGCGCTGTTATCCACATAGGAAGTTTTTTTTTGTAAAGGTGAAATTATCCTTTAACTAACACCTTAGTTTTGGACAGGATTTCTACCATTTCCTGGCGATTTTTCAGCCCTCCATATCACAAGGGTTGTCTGCTGCTACAATGAGCATACCCTTTGTTACCAGCTGGTCAGCAGCACATCGAACTTGAATATCAGGAGTGCTTGTCTCGCACTAGTACATATAGTGGCTTTCAACATTGTTTTGTTTTATGGTTGAACAGTTCTTTGGGGGCCTTCCATGCACCAAATTAAATGGACGCACCCTTGCAGTGGACTGTGAGTCTTCTTGCTTTGCCATTAACAGCAATTGTACCAAATGGTCCCAATCTTGTCTATTTTTGTTGAGTACAGCTTCTAACCAGGGGCGGACTGACAGCTCATGGGGCCCCTGGGCAATAGGGGATCATGGGGCCCCTGTGTCCTTGCCCAAACTCAAAAAAGCCTATAAAAAAGGTACCAGGGGGATCTCATGGGGCCCCCTACTGACCCCGGGCCCTCGGGCAGTGCCCGAGTTTCCAAATGGTCAGTCCGCCCCTGCTTCTAACACACTATTCTAAGTATTGTTACTCTACAGTACCAGCCCATCATTCAGATGAGGATATACCGAGTAGCTAGCAGCTGAAGATTTTCATGGTTTACAAATATCTTTTAAACATGTCTGTCATAATGGGGAATCTTGAGTTCACGATTAGGATCCTCTTGGGTACCTTTAGCATGACTGTGCATGTGGAGAAACCCATTTGCTGGGTTTAGATTTGTTTCCTAAAGGAAGCTATTCAGGGCTGGAGGTAACCTTGTTCATAACGGAAGTGTACAATCCAAACGCACACGTTCCTGCATTTAAAAATGTCTGTGTGTATAAGTGGGTGCTGCAGTGACCGTCGGCTGGAACCGAACAAAATCAGCAAGGAAAAAATGTCACCAGCACACCGAGGATCACCAATACGGGTCCAAAGGTTTTAATAAACAATCACATAGTTACAGCAAGGCAATGTTCCGGAGTCTCGCAGGACCCCTTCAACAGGCATGTGACATGCCTGATGAAGGGGTCCTGCGAGACGCCGAAACATTGCCTTGCTGTAACTATGTGATTGTATATTAAAACCTTTGAACCCGTATTGGTGATCCTCGGTGTGCTGGTGACATTTTTTCCTTGTTCATAACTGGATACAATAGCTTGGTGCCCTCCCTGAGTGTTGCTATGTGTCTTTATTCACCGCCATCCTTGCTGACTGAGCGACCACGGGATGCTCCACAATCTCACATTATCAGTTTGATACACCAAAAGGTGCATTTTATTATGTGTGTGCAACATTTTTAAAAAATGTCAGCAAAGGGTTAGTGGACTAATTATTTACAGCAGTTGTTCACAGTGAATTTAGTTCTGGTTTACATTAAATTCGCTTGATGATTATGACTTGGATAAAGATTAGACCACTTTTGGGCTATTGCTGTAGAAATCCACATAACTGCTTTGGCATTTCTCACAGTTCTTATTCTCATGATTCTGCTTTCAAACTACAGATACCTCTACCGAAAGTAATATATCTGTGAAGGTTCTTATTTATTCAGGTCATACTAAAGCTGACATTTTCATTGCTCATTCATGTGGCTTATTTAGTTCTAATGAATATCATGAACACACGCCATCATGTACATCAGCCGTAATTTTATGACCACTGAGAGGTTAAGTAAATAACATTGATTATCTCGTTACAATGGCATCTGAAACTGGGTGGGATATATTGGGCAGCAAGTAAACATGATGTCTCTGAAGTTGATCAGTTGTAAGCAGAAAAATGGGCAGTGCAGTTTGTTGTGTATGGGGCTGTGAAGCCACAGACTGGTCAGGGTGCCCAAGCTGACCCGTGGCCACAGTCAAGAGTGAACTGGTCCATGGAGCAATGGAAGAAGGTGGCTTACTCTGATGAATCACGTTTCTTTTACATCATGTGGATGGTCGAGTGCCTGTGCATCACTTACCTGGAGGAGGGATGGCACAAGAATGCAGTATGGGTAGAAGGCAAGACGACAGAGGCAGTGTGATGCTTTGGGCAATGTTCTACTGCAAAACCTTGGGTTCTGAAATTCACGTGGATGTGACTTGACACATACGGCCTACCTAAATATTGTTGTTGACCAAGTACTCCTCCTTATGGAAATGGTATTCCCTGATGGCAGTGGCCTTTTTCAGCAGGATAATGCCCCCTGCTACACAATGTTATTAACTATGGTAGTTTAAAGGTACTAATGTGTGTGTGTGTGTATTGTGGCAGTGCGGTATCCTGCCACGGTGGAAATCACGACGGAGACCCAGGATTCTCAACCATACAGGTTGAGGGTCTCCAGCCAGTTCTCAAAATACAGAGGAAACTGGCTTATCAGTTTCCTCTTTGGTTTGTAAAGCCTGTTTTAGGACCTGTAGCCTGGAGATTTCTAAGAGATTTGGGAGGGATGAAATCTCCAATCCTGGGCCCATATTTTGAGAGCAGCCAGCGTGCTCTCAAAATATGGGCCCATGATTGGAGATTTCATCCCTCCCAAATCTCTTAGAAATCTCCAGGCTACAGGTGCTCTCAAAATATGGGCCCAGGATTGGAGATTTCATCCCTCCCAAATCTCTTAGAAATCTCCAGGCTACAGGTCCTAAAACAGGCTTTACAAACCAAAGAGGAAACTGATAAGCCAGTTTCCTCTGTATTATGAGAACTGGCTGGAGACCCTCAACCTGTATGGTTGAGAATCCTGGGTCTCCATTGTGATTTCCACCGTGGCAGGATACCGCACTGCCACAATATATACAGTTGTGTTCAAAATATTAGCAGTGTGTTGAAAAAAGTGAATAAAGCTCAAAATCCTTCTAATAGCTTTTATTTCCATCCACACAAATGCATTGGGAACACTACACATTCTATTCCAAATCAAAACATGAAGAAAAATAGATCAAATTTGTGTTGTTCCTCTAAAAAAAATGGAAGAAAAGTGAATATTAGACGGTTCAAAAAAATAGCAGTGTTTGTATTCTTCTTTACAAACTCAAACATTCACTATATAAACTGAAAAAACTTCGAAGATTTTGCTTTCCTTTGAATGACTTAATGAATATTTGGTTGTATAAGCACTGTTTCTGAGAACTGCTGTACATCTGTGTTGCATGGAGTCACCCAACTTCTGGCCCCTGTGATCAGGTATTCCAGCCCAGGATGATTGGACGACATTCCACAGTTCTTCTCTATTTCTTGGTTTTGCCTCAGAAACTGCATTTTTGATGTCACCCCACAAGTTTTCTATTGGATTAAGATCCGGGGATTGGGCTGGCCACTCCATAACGTCAATCTTGTTGGTCTGGAACCAAGATGTTGCACGTTTACTGGTGTGTTTGGGGTCGTTGTCTTGTTGGAACACCCATTTCAAGGGCATTTCCTCTTCAGCATAAGGCAGCATGACCTCTTCAAGTATTCTGATGTATTCAACCTGATCCATGATCCCTGGTATGCGATAAATAGGCCCAACACTGTAGTATGAGAAACATCCCCATATCATGATGCTTGCACCACCATGCTTCACTGTCTTCACAGTGTACTGTGGCTTGAATTCAGTGTTTGGGGGTCGTCTGACAAACTGTCTCCGCCCACTAGACCCAAAAAGAACAATCTTACTTTCATTAGTCCACAAAATGTTGCGCCATTTCTCTTTAGGCCAGTCAATGTGCTCTTTGGCAAATTGTAACCTCTTCAGCACATGTCTTTTTTCCAACAGTGGGACTTTGCAGGGACTTCTTGCAGATAGCTTGGCTTCACATAGGCGTCTTCTAATTGTAACAGTACTCACAGGGAACGTCACACCTTCTTTCATCTTCCCGGAGCTGATTGTTGGCTGAGTCCTTGCCATTTTGGCTATTCTTCTATCCATTCGAATGGTAGTTTTCCGCTTTCTTCCACGTCCTTCAGGTTTTGGTTGCCATTTTAAAGCATTTGTGATCATTTTAGCTGAGCAGCCTATCATTTTTTGCACTTCTTTATATGTTTTCCCCTCTCCAATCAACTTTTTAATCAAGGTACGCTGTTCTTCTGAACAATGTCTGGAATGACCCATTTTCCTCAGAATTTCAGAGAGAAATGCACTGTAACCAGCATGTACAACATTTGCTGCCTTCCTTCCTTAAATAAGGGCAATAATTGCCACCTGTTTTTCAAAGAATGAATGACCTCACTAATAGAACTCCACACTGCTATTATTTTGAACACACCCCTTTCATTTAGTGATTCAATTACACAGAATCAGCAGCATGCATGTCATGACTGTTGGGTCTGTTGGATTTCTATTACTCTACTACACCTGCTAGTAAATTATTTGCCATGTATAAATATCATTTCTAACAAATACAGTGATTGATCAGGTTAGTGATGTCTGACTGATTATTTTGAACTCAACTGTCAGCTGTTCGTGGTATTGTAACAAAGTGGAAACAACTGGGAACAGCAGCAACTCAGCCACCAAGTGGTAGGCCACGTCACATGACAGAGCAGCGGCAGCGCATGCTGAAGCGCACAGTGAGCAGAAGTCGCCAACTGTCTGCAGAGTCAATAGCTAAAGACCTCCAAACTTCATGTGGCCTTCAGATTAGCACAACAACAGTGCATAGAGAGCTTCATGGAATGGGTTTCCATGGCCGAGCAGCTGCATCCAAGCCTTACATCACCAAAGGGCAATACAAAGCGTCGGATACAATGGTGTAAAGCACGCCGCCACTGGACCTTAGAGCAGTGGAGACATGGTCTCTGGAGGGACCAATCACACGTCTCTGTCTGGCAATCTGATGGATGTGTCTGGGTTTGGCGGTCGCCAGGAGAACTGTACTTGCCTGACTGCATTGTGCCAAGTGTAAAGTTTGGTGGAGGGGGGATTATGGTGTGGGGTTGTTTTTCAGGGGTTGGGTTTGACCCCCTAGTTCCAGTGAAGGGAACTCTTAAGGCATTGGCATACCAAGACGTTTTTGACAATTTCATGCTCCTAACTTTGTGGGAAGAGTTTGGGGATGGCCCCTTCCTGTTCCAACATGACTGCGCACCAGTGCACAAAGCAAGGTCCATAAAGACATGGAGGAGCCAGTTTGGGCTGGAGGAACTTGACTGGCCTGCACAGAGTCCTGACCTCAACCCCATAGAACACCTTTTGGATGAATTAGAGCGGAGACTGTGAGCCAGGCCTCCTCCCCCGACATCAGTGCCTG
Organism: Staurois parvus; assembly: GCF_062004578.1. Classification (NCBI taxonomy): domain Eukaryota; kingdom Metazoa; phylum Chordata; class Amphibia; order Anura; family Ranidae; genus Staurois; species Staurois parvus. The sequence goes on from NW_028319092.1 coordinate 352,795, forward strand.
ACCTCACAAATGTGCTTCTGGAAGAATGGTCAAACCTTCCCATAGACACCCTCCTAAACCTTGTGGACGGCCTTCCCAGAAGAGTTGAAGCTGTTATAGCTGCAAAGGGCGGGGCCAACTCAATATTGAACCCTACGAACTAAGACTGGGGTGCCATTAAAACTGATGTACGTGTAAATGCCGGCCGACCAATACGTTTGGCAATATAGTGTATGTATATATATCTGTATACTGGTTATCACAAATGGAATGTCACATTCATTACTTTCTTTGCATACATTGATCTTTCTGACCTGACCATAGATGCACAGGTGCTTCATCTTCATTGTCTCAAAACCGTTATAGGCATTCATTTGTTAGAACTGGCTAAAGCCAGTTTATTTGAGCCCCCTTTCACATATACAGGTAAAACTCGAAAAATTAGAATATCGTGCAAAAGTTTATTTCAGTAATGCAACTTAAAAGGTGAAACTAATATATGAGATAGACTCATTACATGCAAAGCAAGATAGTTCAAGCCGTGATTTGTCATCATTGTGATGATTATGGCTCACAGCTCATGAAAACCCCAAATCCACAATCTCAGAAAATGAGAATATTGTGAAAAGGTGCAATATTCTCGGCTCAAAGTATCCCACTCTAATCAGCTAATTAAGCCATAACACCTGCAAAGGGTTCCTGAGCCTTTAAATGGTCTCTCAGTCTGGTTCAGTGGGAATCACAATCATGGGAAAGACTGCTGACCTGACAGTTGTGCAGAAAACCATCATTGACACCCTCCATAAGGAGGGAAAGCCTCAAAAGCTAAATGCAAAAGAAGTTCGATGTTCCCAAAGTGCTGTATCAAAGCACATTAATAGAAAGTTATGTGGAAGGGAAAAGTGTGGGAAAAAAGGTGCACAAGCAGCAGGGATGACCGCAGCCTGGAGAGGATTGTCAGGGAAAGGCCATTCAAAAGTGTTGGGGACTTTCACAAGGAGTGGACTGAGGCTGGAGTCAGTGCATCAAGAGCCACCACACACAGACGGATCCTGGACATGGGCTTAAAATGTCGTACTCCTCTTGTCAAGCCGCTCCTGAACAACAAACATCAGAAGCGTCTTACCTGGGCTAAAGAAAAACAGACCTGGTCTGTTGCTCAGTGGTCCAAAGTCCTCTTTTCTGATGAGAGCAACTTTTGCATCTCATTTGGAAACCAAGGACCCGGAGTATGGAGGAAGAATGGAGAGGCACACACAGCAAAATGCTTGAAGTCCAGTGTGAAGTTTCCACAGTCTGTGTTGATTTGGGGAGCCATGTCATCTGCTGGTGTTGGTCCGCTGTGCTTCATTAAGTCCAGGGTCAACGCAGCCGTCTACCAGGAGATTTTGGAGCACTTCATGCTTCCTTCCGCAGACGAGCTTTATGGGGATGCTGACTTCAATTTCCAGCAGGACTTGGCACCTGCCCACACTGCCAAATGCACCAAAACCTGGTTCAATGACCGTGGGATTACTGTGCTTGATTGGCCAGCAAACTCACCTGACCTGAACCCCATAGAGAATCTATGGGGCATTGCCAAGAGAAAGATGAGAGACATGAGACCGAACAATGCAGAAGAGCTGAAGGCCGCTATTGAAGCATCCTGGTCTTCCATAACACCTCAGCAGTGCCACAGGCTGATAGCTTCCATGCCACGCCGCATTGAGGCAGTAATTGCTGCAAAAGGGGCCCAAACCAAGTACTGAGTACATATGCATGCTTATACTTTTCAGAGGTCCGATATTGTTCTATGTACAATCCTTGTTTTATTGATTGCATGTAATATTCTCATTTTCTGAGATTGTGGATTTGGGGTTTTCATGAGCTGTAAGCCATAATCATCACAATGATGACAAATCACGGCTTGAACTATATTGCTTTGCATGTAATGAGTCTCTCTCATATATTAGTTTTCACCTTTTAAGTTACATTACTGAAATAAATGAACTTTTGCACGACATTCTAATTTTTCGAGTTTCACCTGTATATACAGGACACAAAGGCTAAACTTCACAGCCCTTTCTAGGACAAAACATGAATGTGCATAGAAAAAGAAGAGATTGTCTGTCATTACCAGGACCGTCTGATGTTTGCAGAGGTTGCAGGACTTCTCTGGTTTGAACCAACGCTAAATTTATCTTGTTTTATCATCTGTACTCCATCTTTAAATGAAGTTAAGTAAATCTCTTTGATCACTATACTACTTGTGCGTTTGTGTTAATCATTGTACTACATCCAAAAATCTCAGATGATCAAAATATGAACCTATTACATTAATGGAACACAGATGGTGTACTGAATTCCCCCCTGAAAATGTCATTTCCTGCTTGATTGATTGGCTTACTAATTTTCCCAGAAGTCTACACTAAGATACAAGTCCGATTTTTGGCATCGTCTGCAACAAAAATATAATTTTTGGTGAGATACTCTCCATGGGAAATCACACCTAAAGGGATGCAGACCCTGTTAGTTTACCCATTAGAGCCCTGCAAGTGCAGCAGCTGATTGATAATTATAAGACCACTCCCATACAGATTCACTCCACATATGGACATAGACAAACATCTATTTCTTCAGAAAAAAAAGGTAGTAATCTACAACAACGTTCGTTAAAATCCTCGCAATGTACATAGATCATCCGGGGGGGAATTTTTTTTTTACAACAAAAGTTGAGTTACTCTTTAAAGTTTTAATATAGACATGAAATTACACCTTTACTGTCTCTAACTCCTCCAAAAAGTTCAAAGTTTACAGAATATCATACATAATAAAACACAAAAGACCTGTTGGAAAGACTGCAACGGACTATAAAAATATCTCTCATGCCATATACTATATATATGAGAAAATATTCAAATATGTGTCCTTTTATTACCCAAACACATTGTTTAAACTCCATGGCACCAATATCCCATTAAAATTCCACCCCCCCCCCCCCCCCCACACGCATTCTATATCACATGAATACATATACAAATCATTCTGTGCGCACTATCTTGCTGTTTTATTTGCTTCCTTAATGTCTCTTAGAAAATCTCTTGCCTCTAAAAAAAATTTGGACAGTTGCTTGCAGTTCTTTAGAGCCTGCAGGTATGTCCCACTGCTATACTCTGTACAAGTGATCTAGAATGAAAATTATTCACATGCAACAAAATTTTAATTTGTGCTGATTTTCCAAACAACTTAGTTAACAGGCAACTAGGTTCATTTTTTTCCCCCTTCTTTCGATTAAACTGGATGGATTTGTGTCTTTTTTTTTTTCATCCAGACTAATGTAACTATGTAACTTTGATTCCCAAATGTAATGGTCAGATCCCAAAATGTAACTGCTTTTTCATCATGGGTGCTGGCGATTTCAAATTAAACTTTTTCTTTCCCAAATGATCCACAAAAGTAGTTTTGGTGACGTGAGGCACACACATAAGAGGCCGTGGGGGGTGCAGTGTTCCGGAGGGAGATATGGACATGGAGCAATATGGTGGTGGCATGTGCCCAGTGTGAGAAGTCTGGGTGGCGTCATGTTTACCTGAATACCTCATAAAGAGTAGTAGTTACTAGTCACACATAGCCACCCCTGATGCAGCTTGGTAGGGCTGCTATGGGCATCTGGCTTGCCTCTGGTACCAACTGAGAAAGAGACGTGCTTATCTTTAAGGCTTAATATGGATGTAGTATTTATCTATTGGATGCAGCACTTACCTACTGAGTTAATTTGGAATTTAATGCATCATATTTTCAGTAAGTAAAAAAAATTGTAACAACACAGTTATCAGTGTGTTACCATTCACTGTAGATGATATTTGCATGTTCATTATTACATGCAACTACAGACACCCCTCTCTGGGTGTTTTTGAACCTCTGAACTGCAATGAAATCCCAGTGCTTTACTCTAGCTCCCAAGATCCCCTCTTTCCTCCAAGGATAAAAACCAACACCAGCAGATGACATGGATCCCCAAATCAACACAGACTGTGGAAACTTCACACTGGACTTCAAGCATCTTGCAGTGTGTGCCTCTCCATTCTTCCCCCATACTCTGGGTCCTTGGGCCTCTCCATTCTTCCTCCATACTCGGGGTCCTTGGGCCTCTCCATTCTTCCTCCATACTCTGGGTCCTTGGGCCTCTCCATTCTTCCTCCATACTCGGGGTCCTTGTGCCTCTCCATTCTTCCTCCATACTCTGGGTCCTTGGTTTCCAAATGAGATGCAAAAGTTACTCTCATCAGAAAAGAGGACTTTGGACCACTGAGCAACAGACCAGGTCTGTTTTTCTTTAGCCCAGGTAAGACGCTTCTGACGTTGTTTGTTGTTCAGGAGCGGCTTGACAAGAGGAATATGACATTTGAAGCCCATGTCCAGGATCCGTCTGTGTGTGGTGGCTCTTGATGCACTGACTCCAGCCTCAGTCCACTCCTTATGAAAGTCCCCAACACTTTTGAATGGCCTTTTCCTGACAACCCTTTCCAGGCTGCGGTCATCCCTGCTGCTTGTGCACCTTTTTCTTTCACACTTTTCCCTTCCACATAACTTTCTATTAATGTGCTTTGATACAGCACTTTGGGAACATCCAACTTCTTTTGCAATTACCTTTTGAGGCTTTCCCTCCTTATGGAGGGTGTCAGTGATGGTGTCAGGTCAGCAGTCTTTCCCATGATTGTGATTCCTACTGAACCAGACTGAGAGACCATTTAAAGGCTCAGGAACCCTTTGCAGGTGTTATGGCTTAATTAGCTGATTAGAGTGGGACACTTTGAGCCGAGAATATTGCACCTTTTCACAATATTCTCATTTTCTGAGATTGTGGATTTGGGGTTTTCATGAGCTGTAAGCCATAATCATCACAATGATGACAAATCACGGCTTGAACTATCTTGCTTTGCATGTAATGAGTCTATCTCATATATTGGTTTCACCTTTTAAGTTGCATTACTGAAATAAATGAACTTTTGCACGATATTCAAATTTTATGAGTTTCACCTGTATATGTATGTGTGTATGTATATGTATATATATATATATATGTGTGTGTGTGTGTATATAATATATGTGTGTGTGTGTGTGTATATATATATATATATATATATATATATATATTTATTTTTATTTATTTTTTTTAATTGAAATATAGTGAACACAGCCAAAATTGTAGCATTTCAAATATATGTCAGTATATTTGGGAAGAATATTTTTAAACTATATTTTTCTTGATATTTTAAAGCCAAGCCTGTGTCACTCCAAGACTGTAATGATCGAAGGTTTGGGGCATTGCCCACTCTCCAAACTCATTGTAAAAGTGACTGTAGATACTGCAGTATAGAGAGTAAGAAGAGTCTGTGCCCTGCCCTAACCATAACCCAGACCCTGGCACACCCATCCACATGATATGGAGATGTGCTAATCTCTATTGTTATTGGTCCTCCATTTTTTGGATACTTATTGACTTACAGGTACAGTATGCTCTACTCCAGTCTTCCTGGATCTTAAAATTGCCATTCTGGGAATTATCCCAGAAGATTCAATGCCAGCAGATTGCAGTCAGCCGTGGCCACGTACCCCAAAAGTTGATTTTACAGAAGGCTTTCATCTGTTCCTCCACCTTTATCACAGTGGTGTTCTGCCATAAATTCTACCCTGTGTAGGGAAGAACTGACTTACTAGCATAGGGGGTTGCCCGAAACATGTTTTTAAAAATCTGGTCATCATGGCTGTCCTCTACCGAATCGACCTATACATTTTCAGTAACCTCCTTATGATTTTTAGACTTATGCTATTGCTCTGTACCAGGGGTAGGCAACCTTAAAGAGGTGGAGAACTGAAAAACTCCTCTAGAAACCCACTAATTTTGGGGGGTTTTCCAGCCAAAAAACGTTGGTTATAGTCTATGTGTGTATGGACACAAAGGATAACATGGTGGGGGGTTTACTAGCTGTTGAAAAAAAAACATCAAACGCCAAAAACAGCCACTGTAAAAACGTCAAAAGTGCATAAGGGCTTTAACCCCTTGTTTGCTGTACTGCACAAGGTTGCAGGCCACTTGCAGAGCGGCCACATTCACTTCCATGGGTCATGCATGGCAAGTGCTACACCCACCAACTATGACAGGTCGTATATCTCCTGCTGTGGTTGTGACATATGTACACCCCTTTGAAAACGTGCACGGGCACGAAACGCGTTAGGGAGGAGCCCAGCTAGTGATGTCATGCCGGCGGCCATCTTTGTTTCAGTCTTGGATGTCAGATGTGAGTGCATTCCGGTTGTATGTGATATTTTTGCCTTATCTTACCTAAACAATAAAATACTGCACAATTAGAGATTTCACGTTTATTGCAAGCCCCCCAAGGTGGATTCCTATTACTCCCCACTTGCCCCTATGAGTGGTCCCCTGTTGGATAGATGTACATTCCTGGAGCCTGGAGAGTGACGGTGTGCTGATTACCTGCCGTGCTGATGTGTGCCAGATGATCCCCTGAGATACCTTTCCAGATCCAGATGACCAGGAGTGGTCTGATTTACTCAAATGCGCATTACATTGCGCTTTCTGGTTAGTGCAATATACATTCATTTTCAAGCCACTGGAGTCACAGAATTCACTTGTTTTGGACTTTCAATCTATTTATTTGTGTCACTTCTGCACTTTAAACGTTATTATCCAGACGTTATTCACACTAATGAATTAGCGCCCCACAGCGCATGTATTTCTGATAATTACACTACATACATATACAGTTTGATATATTCATTTACAGTCAGGTCCATAAATATTGGGACATCGACAGAATTCTAACATTTTTGGCTCTATACACCACCACAATGGATTTGAAATGAAACAAACAAGATGTGCTTTAACTGCAGACTGTCAGCTTTAATTTGAGGGTATTTACATCCAAATCAGGTGAACGGTGTAGGAATTACAACAGTTTGCATATGTGCCTCCCACTTGTTAAGGGACCAAAAGTAATGGGACAGAATAATAATCATAAATCAAACTTTCACTTTTTAATACTTGGTTGCAAATCCTTTGCAGTCAATTACAGCCTGAAATCTGGAACGCATAGACATCACCAGACGCTGAGTTTCATCCCTGGTGATGCTCTGCCAGGCCTCTACTGCAACTGTCTTCAGTTCCTGCTTGTTCTTGGGGCATTTTCCCTTCAGTTTTGTCTTCAGCAAGTGAAATGCATGCTCAATCAGATTCAGGTCAGGTGATTGACTTGGCCATTGCATAACATTCCACTTCTTTCCCTTAAAAAAACTCTTTGGTTGCTTTTGCAGTCTGCTTTGGGTCATTGTCCATCTGCACTGTGAAGCGGCGTCCAATGAGTTGTGAAGCATTTGGCTGAATATGAGCAGATAATATTTCCCGAAACACTTCAGAATTCATCCTGCTGCTTTTGTCAGCAGTCACATCATCAATAAATACAAGAGAACCAGTTCCATTGGCAGCCATACATGCCCACGCCATGACACTACCACCACCATGCTTCACTGATGAGGTGGTATGCTTAGGATCATGAGCAGTTCCTTTCCTTCTCCATACTCTCTCTTCCCATCACTCTGGTACAAGTTGATCTTTGTCTCATCTGTCCATAGGATGTTGTTCCAGAACTGTGAACGCTTTTTTAGATGTCGTTTGGCAAACTCTAATCTGGCCTTCCTGTTTTTGAGGCTCCCCAATGGTTTACATCTTGTGGTGAACCCTCTGTATTCACTCTGGTGAAGTCTTCTCTTGATTGTTGACTTTGACACACATACACCTACCTCCTGGAGAGTGTTCTTGATCTGGCCAACTGTTGTGAAGGGTGTTTTCTTCACCAGGGAAAGAATTCTTCGGTCATCCACCACAGTTGTTTTCCGTGGTCTTCCGGGTCTTTTGGTGTTGCTGAGCTCACCGGTGCGTTCCTTCTTTTTAAGAATGTTCCAAACAGTTGTTTTGGCCACGCCTAATGTTTTTGCTATCTCTCTGATGGGTTTGTTTTGTTTTTTCAGCCTAATGATGGCTTGCTTCACTGATAGTGACAGCTCTTTGGATCTCATCTTGAGAGTTGACAGCAACAGATTCAAATTGCAAATAGCACACTTGAAATTAACTCTGGACCTTTTATCTGCTCATTGTAATTGGGATAATGAGGGAATAACACACACCTGGCCATGGAACAGCTGAGAAGCCAATTGTCCCATTACTTTTGGTCCCTTAACAAGTGGGAGGCACATATGCAAACTGTTGTAATTCCTACACCGTTCACCTGATTTGTATGTAAATACCCTCAAATTAAAGCTGACAGTCTGCAGTTAAAGCACATCTTGTTTGTTTCATTTCAAATCCATTGTGGTGGTGTATAGAGCCAAAAATGTTAGAATTGTGTCAATGTCCCAATATATATGGACCTGACTGTATTTATATTAAGCGCTGCATTTATACGTTTTACTGATGTGCACACCCCCGGCCACTTCAGCTAAAGGGGGTGCAGTTGGAACAGGGGTCGTAATAACATATCTTAACTATGAGGTTCTACTACCCCCCCCCCCCAAAATACAACTGTAAATTAACCCTTACTGTTTTGAGCCCCATATAAGGCTGATTTCACACTGATGTACAGCGGTTGACCTGCACCGCGGGTACACAGCAGTGCATCTGCAACTTTCCTGGGCTAGCTGAGATTTGCCATAGACTTCTATTATATTCTGCAGCTGTGGTTCACTTTCTGAAAGCACACCAAAACTCCTACATTCAGGAGCGTACCAAACCTGCAGGATATAATAGAAGTCTATGGCTAAGCACAGCAAAACCGCAAAAAAAGGTGCAGGTACACTGCACTGCACCTGTGGTGTGGGTAAACCGCAGCAGATCAGTGTGAAAGCAGCCCTATACTATTATACCCAGTGTATTGCTTCCCACTGACACCACAGACTGGCACCACTCTGGAGACCACTAGCCGGAGGTGGAGTGCAGTTGGTATCACTTGGCATGGGACAGGAGCCGCCACTACAGAGGAGACATCGGCTTATGCGGCTCTTGCTCCCTACTACAGCTCCAACTCTACAAGTAGTCCCTCTGCATTGCACTCTGATGCTCTTTGATGGTGGGTCAGCAAGCCCAGTGATCTGGCAGCAATCTACTGGTAGATCGCAGTCTACAGGTTGCTGACCCCCACTCTGTACTATCCAGTATATATCATGCTTGCAAAGCCGTGAGCCTGATGACTGACATACTGTACATTAATCTTCATATCCCCGTACCTGGGGTCCTGTGATCACTCTTTTCGTAAGTCACTGTATTGCAAATGCCGATATATTTGCAAATTGGATCGCACTGTGAACATGTTAAGTTTTTGTTATTATGTATTTGTTTTTTTTTCTACTGGAAAAAAATGTAAGCATTTTTAATAAAAACTACCTGATTAAAAAAAAAAACCCCATAAGAGTCTGTAGTCCCATCCAGAAGTGGTATGAAAAGCTTCCCGAGACTCACGTCAAAAGATAAACTCAAAATAAAGGTGGAGATCCATGTAGAAGGATGCCACATGGCCTTACAGCCTACTATGGCTGCCTAAAAAAATTCCATGGGACACCGCAGGCTGTACATGGAGGCTGGCTTATGAATAGGGCGTATAAGGCAGACCGCTGTGTGCCCAGTGGATAGTAAAGTCTGTTTTTCATTTTAAATAGGGACCTAAGTGGGCTTTTTTTTTTAGTATCAGATGGTACAATCAGTGGTGTATTTAGGTTTCATTCTGCCCTAGGCAACACAAAAATTGCCCCCCCCCCCACAGACTTTGACACCAATCAACATCCCCCTTCCACACGAAGAGAGCCTGACATTGACCAAGAACACCCCAGCCCGCACCCCCACCCAAGAGAGCCTTCCACTACCACCGCCCCTCACACACTGGCAACCCACGCCCCTCACCCTGGCAAGACATAAGACACCTTCACAGCTCTGGACATCCCCGGGATGACGAGTCAGGCTCTGCAATCAACATCAAGCAGCCTGCAGCTTCCAACTGGTTCCCATGCTGCATGTGTCCCTTCTTTCGGGGGACGGCACTGCCCCCCTGAAAAATGCCGCCCTAAGCAAATGCCTTGTTTGCCTTGTGGTAAATACACCCCTGGGTACAATTCCAAAGCAGGGGCAGGGAACCTCTGGAGCCTAATGTGCTGGAAAATGTTTGTAATAAATTAAGAGCGCCAGACTGACAACTCATGGGGCCCTAGGGCAATAAGAGATAATGGGGCCCCCTGTGTCTCCACCTACACTAAATCCAAAGCCACACCCACACAACACCCCACCTACATATTGCAGCTCAGCTGCATAGAAAGGCCATTAAAAATAATTAAAAAAATAAAACAATGTCGTGGGGTCCCCCCTCCATTCGTCCCAAGCCATTCAGGTCTGGTATGGGTTTTGAGGGGAACCCCCATGGCAAAACTGAAAAAAAATGGCGTGGGGTCCCCCCCAAGATCCATACCAGACCCTTATCTGAGCATGAAGCCCGGCAGTTCAGGAAAGGGGGGGTGAGCGAGAGCCCCCCCTTGAACCATAACAGGCCACATGCCCTCAACCTGGGGGGGTGCTTTAGGGGGTTCCACCCCAAGGCATCTTGTCCCCATGTTGATGGGGACAAGGGCCTCTTCAACACAACCCTGGCCTGTGGTTGTGGGGGACTGCAGGCAGGGGCCTTATCGGAATCTGGAAGCCCCCTTTAGCAAGGAGGCCCCCAGTTCCCGCCCCCCCATGTGAATGAGTATGGGGTACATGGTACCGCTACCAATCCACATAAAAAAAGTGTAGTGTGAAAAAAGACAGGACACAGTTTTTGACAAATCCTTTATTAAAAGAAGAAAAATAAAAGAATGTCCCCTGAAGTAGATCCAACGTCAATCGCAGCTGCCACCCCAAAAAAAGAAAAAAGGCTCCATCCCTACGCTGGCTCTCGACCGTCTGACTGCTCCACTGGCGTGACAATTCCTAAATATGTAAGGGGGCGAGGCCACCCAGTGACATTACGCATGTGGCCCAACCTCCTTGTGACATAATTGAGCCAGCATGCCCCGGTTCATGATGCCAAAAGGGGCGGGGTCACACACGTGATGTCTCCGGGTGGCCCCGCCCCTTACATATTTAAGAACTGTCAAGCCAGTGGAGCAGTCAGATGGCAGGGAGCCAGCGTTGCTAAAGGGAGCTTCCAGATTCCGATAAGCCCCCCCGCCCGCAGACCCCCATAACCACCGGCCAGGGTTGTGGGGAAGAGGCCCTTGTCCCCATCAACATGGGGACAAGGTGCTTTGGGGGGGAGACCCCTCCGCTCCAAAGCAACCCCCCCCATGTTGAGGACATGTGGCCTGGTATGTTTCAGGAGGGGGGGGCACTTGCTCATCCCTCCCCCCCCCCTTTCCTGACCACCACACCATTTTTTTTTTTTGGTGTGGGGGTTCCCCTCAAAATCCATACCAGACATGAAGGGCTTGATGTGGATGGAGGGGGGACCCCACGCCGTTTTTAAAATTATTTTTTTAAATTCTTTTACATTCAGCTGTCAGAGGGGAACCCCGCTGACAACTGAAACATCAATGCATGGTTTTCACTAGTAACATACCGCATGACTTGATAAAATAACTCATGCAGTATTTTAGTAGCTTTTTTTAGTGAATTAAAACTTTTTTTTTAAACTCGGATGCGGTAAGATACAGCTTAATGAATTGTGCCCAGTGAGCCTCTCACCAGGCCCCTACTGACCCTGGGCCCTTCGGCAATGCCCGAATGGTCAGTCTGCCCCTGCCCCCTACTGACCCTGGGCCCTTGGGCAATGCCCGAATGGTCAGTCTGCCCCTGCCCCCTACAGACCCTGGGCCCTTGGGCAATGCCCGAATGGTCAGTCTGCCCCTGGTGCCAGACAGGGCCATGCATTAGAAGTTATGGGGTCTTGTACAGCCATCTTGGTGGCCTCTCTGTACTGGCTGCACACCCCTATCTGCATCCATACCTCTAGATCTGGGGCCTATGGAAGGGCGAACTGGACACAACCAAGGCAGGCAGGCTTCCTCGATCACAACCTGCCGTGTTCCAGCAAAAAAGGCATCAGGTTTCCACCCCAAGCGTGCCAAGGGGGGATGCTGACCTCGGTGTCAAAGTATATACAGAGAGTCAACTGTATAGAGGAGATGTTCTATGTCACAAACACATTAGTAACACATTAGCATCTTCTAATCTAATCAGTGAACATGTCATGCTGCTGTTAATTAGGAGCCGCCTGTGCATAAAACTACTGAGAATTATACAATCAGGAAAACACATGCCACTTCTCTTTGCAGCTACATGCAGATTTGTCCCAACAGTCCAAACATTAAAGCAATATTAAACCCAAAAGAAAAAATGTAATATATAGCAGCTTACCAATTCTTATATAAGGTGACTGCATTTGTTTTCTTTTTTAAGCTCCATGTACACGGGACATTTGGAAAACACTTCTGAACAATGGAAACTGCTGGAAAACGTAGGTTAAAAAACATCTGTTTAGCCACATTTGCATACCGCGTTTATGTGCGTTTGCGTTTAGAAGCGTTTTTTAAAGATAACCTCAGGAGACCTTCCAAAATTCCCAGAATGCACTGAAAAACAGTAAAAAAATTACTATTTAAGACATTTTGAGAGGAATAGAGAGAGCAGAAGCAGAGAGAGCAGTATGTGTTGAGATGACCTGTCTTTTCTGGTTGTAGTCACTATGGATCCCATCATGAGCATAATGCGGCACTTTCTACCATTTTTTCCCTTCACGCAAAACCTGGAACTGACTGCACTGGTGTACAGGGTCCATTTGAATACATGGAAAACACTCTGCATGCATTTCTGATGATAAAAAAATCTCTGGACAGCATCTGGATATGGAACAGTTAAAAACCGCTTCTAAATGCAAATGCTTATAAACACGGTTTACAAGCGTTTGGCATTTGAAACACTGATAAAATCTACTCCTGAACGCAAGTTTGGTGCATTCAAAAAAACGACTGTAAACTCAACTGCCTGTAAACGACTCTGTGTACATGGACACATAGGAAGACATTAGGGAGAGTTCAGGGGCTGCTGAAAAAACGCAGAAAAGCTCCTAAACGTGAGTTTATAAGCCGCAGTGTACATGAGCCCTAAATTGGATTAAAAAAGGTGTGTATATAGATTTAGTATCAGTGTTACAGTCAGTGTGTTTTAGATAGAATATAAAAAGAGAGCAGTATTTGTTGAGATTATGTCTTTTTTTGTGGTGTTTGGATGTGTTCCGGCTCATTTCTGTGCAGAAATTATTGCAGCAGTGTCTAACATATTTTCTTTCATGCGAAACCTCAAAGTCTGGTGTACCGGGTCCATTTGAGTACCGGGAAAACACTTTGCATGCATTTTTCATGATGAAAAAAGGCTCTGGACAGCATCTGGAAATGGAAGAGTTAAAAAAACTGAAACGCTGATAAAAACTACTCCTGAACGAAAGTTTGGTGCGTTCAAAAAAATGACTGTAAACTCAACTGCCTATAAATGACTCTGTGTACATGGACACATAGGAAAACATTAGGGAGGGTTCAGGGGCTACTGAAAAAAAATGCAGAAAAGCTCCTAAACGTGCGTTTATCAGCTGCAGTGTACATGGAGCCTTAGGCTTTTTTCCTTTATTTGCACTGGGTGATCAAGTACGTCTGTTTTGTTTTTTGTTTTTTTCAATTTTTATTAACTGCTTGCCCGCTGCCCTATAGTAGAACTACTGCTACAGGGCTGCGCAAGATCACATATATATATATATATATATATATATACGTGGTCTGTAATGCGGGGTAGGGGGCTTGCGCACTGCCCTACCCGCGCCGCCATTGGCAGCTACAGATGTCAATCACCGAGTCTCGGCTGGAGATTCCCTGCCAGCACCTGGCAATCGCCGAGTAAAACTGACAGGGGAGAGACCTGTGTGTAAACACAGGTCTCTCTCCTGCCAGCAAGGACAAGCTGCTGTGTATTTCTCTGCACAGCAGAGCAATACAAAGCAGCATGATTCCCTAGTAAAACACAACACAGCACACACAGTAAAACAACACACAGTTAACCCTTTGATCACCCCAGATGTTAACCCCTTCCTGCCAAGTGTCATTAGTATAGTGTTGGTGCTTTTTATTAGCACTGATCACTGTATTAGTGTCATTGGAGATGTCAGTGGCAGTTAGTCAGTTCCCATCCAGTGTCAGAATTCCCACCGCAGTACTGCAGTAAGTCGCTGATTGCCACCATTACTAGTAAAAAAAAAACTAAAAACAAAAATTTCAGTATACATACCGCCATTTGCAGACGCTATAACTTTCACGTAAACCAATTCATTTACACGAATTGGGATTTTTTTTTAGCAGACATTGAGAGCAGAATACATTTCGGACTAAATTTATGAAGAAATTTGATTTTTAAAAATTTTTTTTACTGGACATGTTTTATAGCAAAATTGTCGGTCTTTTTAAAAACAGCACAGGTGATCAAATGCCACTGAAAAAGCGCTATTTGTGGGGAAAAAAAGGACATAAACTTCAGTTGGGTGCAGCGTTGAATGACTGCACAATTGTCAGATAAAGTAATGCAGCGTCGTATCGCAAAAAATGGCCTTGTCAGGAAGGGGGGTAAATCCTCTGGAGGGCAAGTGGTAAACAGACCAAGATGTCCAGCAAAAACGACAGTTAGAAGGTTGAGACAAACCATTTACCAATGAAAGGCATGCTTGCAATGGTCAATTTTATTTATTTATGTAAAACCCTTATCCCAAAAGGGTATAATATATATATATATATATATATATATATATATATATATATATATACACACACACAGGTAAAACTCGAAAAATTAGAATATCGTGCAAAAGTTCATTTATTTCAGTAATGCAACTTAAAAGGTGAATCTAATATATGAGATAGACTCATTACATGCAAAGCAAGATGGTTCAAGCCGTGATTTGTCATGTGATGTGTGATGATTATGGCTTACACCTCATGAAAACCCCAAATCCACAATCTCAGAAAATGAGAATATTACATGCAATCAATAAAACAAGGATTGTACATAGAACAATATCGGACCTCTGAAAAGTATAAGCATGCATATGTACTCAGTACTTGGTTTGGGCCCCTTTTGCAGCAATTACTGCCTCAATGCGGCGTGGCATGGAAGCTATCAGCCTGTGGCACTGCTGAGGTGTTATGGAAGACCAGGATGCTTCAATAGCGGCCTTCAGCTCTTCTGCATTGTTCAGTCTCATGTCTCTCATCTTTCTCTTGGCAATGCCCCATAGATTCTCTATGGGGTTCAGGTCAGGCGAGTTTGCTGGCCAATCAAGCACAGTAATCCCGCGGTCATTGAACCAGGTTTTGGTGCTTTTGGCAGTGTGGGAAGGTGCCAAGTCCTGCTGGAAAATGAAGTCAGCATCCCCATAAAGCTTGTCTGCGGAAGGAAGCATGAAGTGCTCCAAAATCTCCTGGTAGACGGCTGCGTTGACCCTGGACTTAATGAAGCACAGTGGACCAACACCAGCAGATGACATGGCTCCCCAAATCAACACAGACTGTGGAAACTTCACACTGGACTTCAAGCATCTTGCAGTGTGTGCCTCTACATTCTTCCTCCATACTCGGGGTCCTTGGGCCTCTCCATTCTTCCTCCATACTCTGGGTCCTTGGTTTCCAAATGAGATGCAAAAGTTGCTCTCATCAGAAAAGAGGACTTTGGACAACTGAGCAACAGACCAGGTCTGGTTTTCTTTAGCCCAGGTAAGACGCTTCTGACGTTTGCTGTTCAGGAGTGGCTTGACAAGAGGAATACGACATTTGAAGCCCATGTCCAGGATCTGTCTGTGTGTGGTGGCTCTTGATGCACTGACTCCAGCCTCAGTCCACTCCTTGTGAAAGTCCCCAACACTTTTGAATGGCCTTTTCCTGACAATCTTCTCCAGGCTGCGGTCATCCCTGCTGCTTGTGCACCTTTTTCTTCCACACTTTTCCCTTCCACATAACTTTCTATTAATGTGCTTTGATACAGCACTTTGGGAACATCCAACTTCTTTTGCAATTACCTTTTGAGGCTTTCCCTCCTTATGGAGGGTGTCAATGATGGTGTCAGGTCAGCAGTCTTTCCCATGATTGTGATTCCTACTGAACCAGACTGAGAGACCATTTAAAGGCTCAGGAACCCTTTGCAGGTGTTATGGCTTAATTAGCTGATTAGAGTGGGACACTTTGAGCCGAGAATATTGCATCTTTTCACAATATTCTCATTTTCTGAGATTGTGGATTTGGGGTTTTCATGAGGTGTAAGCCATAATCATCACAATGATGACAAATCACGGCTTGAACTATCTTGCTTTGCATGTAATGAGTCTATCTCATATATTAGTTTCACCTTTTAAGTTGCATTACTGAAATCAATGAACTTTTGCACGATATTCAAATTTTCGAGTTTCACCTGTATATATATATATATATATATATATATATATATATATATATGTGTGTTTCTGCTACTGTTTTAAAAATGTTAGCTGGAGTTTAGCTTCAATTTGTTAGTGTATCTAAATCTGCTAATTCATCTAACAGTACGCTCTGCCCAGATTGACAATGCTGCTGTCCAAGTATGTCTCCGTTCCTCCTTCAAACCAGAGTGAAAACACCCAGACAGGAAAATTCATTGGCCAGATCACAGGGTGACAATATATGCAGCCACCACAATTAATGTGGTGTTAAAGACAAAACATTTTTACCCTAATGCATTCTTGGTAAAAAAAAAATGCACTACCTGTCCTAGCCCCCTTGCCCCTAAACACTTACATGGCTCCTTTCACCGACACAACTGGACTTTGAAGAAGGCAGTACACACCGACAGCGAATGCGAATAAAAATGTATCAAAGACAGGACTGGTTTTGTAAACGGGTAAACCTTTCATTGTGTGCTACAGTAACATTGTGACATAGTAACATTTTTGAATCATGTGGTAGTGATTTTATTGTTTACATGAATGTAAGCATTGCATAGGATGGTATATGTACTGTCGTTTTATACAAAATTCTCAGTATAAGAGAATCTGTTACTGAAAAATTGAAATTTTACAAGATTTGTAGGATGAAAGCACAGGTGCAAAGCTTTTTATCCATAGACAAGATACATTTGTATGACAAATATTGCAAGATATTTTTTTATCATTTTTTTTTTTGTCTATAATCACTAGAGAAGATGGGACTTTCAGGGTGCATAGACATGAATACCACACATTAAAAGTTATATAATTTTATTTCGTAATTTGGTAAAACAAGAAAGGAAAAAATACAAAAACATAAAAACAATTTCAATTCTAAGAATACCAACTGAGATTCAGACTTGGTTAGGTAAATGTAGTATACTCCCTACATGTTTCGCCCTCACGGGCTTCTTCAGGGGGGATTTTGTGAGGAAATTTCTACCGCCAAGGCAGTCTAAAAGTATATAAAAAAAACTGTTCAATTACCAAACAACTTTAATATATCCAATACAGGGTATTTAATCAAATATATATACATATATATGGGACTCAATGGCTCACCCTGGATGTGAAAGCTCACAGAGCTAGAAGAAAATGAGCTAAAAAATCTTAATTAGCCTACACGTCCAAAACAGTTGTAGAGGATATAATGGGCATTGGATATCATCTAGGCACAATGGGATAAACAAAAAAAGATTAATTAAATTTAACGGAAACTATGAAGAGATCATAATTCAATAGGTTGAGATAAACTTTGGGCAATTTTACCTGTTAAATGCTTTAGGATATATAGGTATAACCTAACAAAGATCTATTTGACCTATACGTTCACAACCATAAGAAAGGAAACAATGGACATCAAACATCCATCTAGACAAAATAGGATAGACAAAAATCTGAAATTAATTTAATTTCAAAAAGGAATCAAGAGATGTTAATTAATAAAAATTAACTTAATTGATTTTACCTACGGAAATTGCAGAGAAATATGGAAATATGTTCTGTCTAGAGGTCTAATTGGCCTAGAATGTCCAAATAGGGTTGAAGAATATAATAGGCATCATATATCCATCTATGCATAATGGGATTAGGTTGAAAAATATAATGAACATCATATATCCATCTAGGTATAACGAAATAAACATAGGGGAATCAAAAGATGAATTTAATTTCCAAAACGGAATATAAGGAAAAGGTTATAAGTTAATTCCCTTTTGATTCCCCTATGTTTATTTCGTTATACCTAGATGGATATATGATGCCCATAACCATAACTTTGGGTACCAACCTCACTTCTTCATACACTGTCAAGGTCCTACCTTTTCTCAGTGCTTGTGCTGCTCCATATGCTGGCATCCATCTTAGGTGTCTGCAAAGCATTGTGGGATCCTTTATGCTTTCAGCCCTCTGCAGCTCCTCCCCCAGGAGGTGGCGGCTTATCACATATAAGTCTGCTGTTTGTAGCTGTCCATTGCATTCGTGTCCTGTCTCTGGCACAGCAGCAAGCTCCTGTTTAGCTACTCATTGCTTTCCTGGATACTGACTCGGCTATGGCTAAGACTCCTCCTGGCTTCTGACCCCGGCTCTGGCGACCATTCTTCCTGGCTCCTGATCCCGACTCTGGTGATGATTCTTCCTGGCTCCTGATCCCGGCTTTGGTGACGATTCTTCCTGGCTCCTGATCCCGGCTCTGGTGACGATTCTTCCTGGCTCCCGATCCCGGCTCTAGCGACGATTCTTCCTGGCTCTTGACCCCGGCTTTGGCTACGATTTCCGCTGTTGGATTTGCATAGACTCTTGTCTTATTTTGATATTAATAAACCTACCTTTAATTGCACCTCCTTGTGTGTCTGGCTCCTCGCTCCCTGACACTACACGAATGCCATGAATCCTGATGGTGCAGGTACGCCCTTGCTCCCTATGTTGGTTGCCAGACTTGATCAGCAGGATCTCTTGTTGGATCAGTTCGCTCAGGCGTTGCAGACGCTGCTTGCACGCACAGCGCACCTTACTCCTAGTGCTATTAGGCTGATTGTCACTCCTGTGGTGACTCCCGCTGTTGCTCCAGTTGTTGCGCCTACCTCCGCATCTGCTGCCGCACCTGTGGTGCCCAGAGGTATGACTGGTTCAGCCCCCCTTCCACAGCGCTTTGGGGGTGAGCCGAGTCAGTGTCGGGGTTTCCTTAACCAAGTGGGCATATATTTTGAATTGATACCCTACGCTTTTCCTACTGAGAGGTCAAAGGTGGGCTTCCTAATATCGCTGCTCTTGGACAAGGCCTTGGCCTGGGCAAATCCCTTATGGGAGAACGATAACCCTGTGATTCATGAGTTTGCCGGTTTTGTTGCCTCCTTCCGTACGGTATTTGATGTACCTGCTCGCTCCGCCTCTGCTGCTAAGCTGCTCATGTCCATGCATCAGGGTTCACGAACCGTTGCCGAGTACGCCATAGAATTTCGTACCCTGGCGGCAGAGGTGGGTTGGAACAATGAGGCTCTGGTGGCTGCTTTCTCTCATGGTCTCTCAGATGCGTTGAAGGACGAGATTGCAGCCAAACAACTTCCTGTGGAGCTGGAGGCACTCATTTCCTTCCTAATCCTGATTGACACCAGGCTCAGGGAGAGGCCTTCATTTAAGGAGTGTCTGCGGAGGCCTCCTAACCGATTGGTGCCTACGTTTTCTGTTCCACCCGTTCCTCCCTCTCCTCCCATGCCTCCTGGGGATGGCTTGTCTGGTAGTGAGCCCATGCAGCTGGGGTTTGCTCGCCTTTCCGAGGGGGAGCGGGCCTCCCGGCGTCGGGAGCGTCACTGCCTGTACTGTGGTCTCAGTGGGCATTTTTGGCAGTCCTGTGCGGTCCGTCCAGGAAACGCCCACACCTGAGATCCTGCTAGGGGCAGATCTTGGGTGGAGTTTCCTTGTCCCCGGTTTCCCGCAAAGATAAACCGCTAATCACCATTGTCCTCTCTTGGGCGGAAGGCTCGGTGACGGCCCAGGCGTTGTTAGACGGGTTGTTTATGGACAGTTCGTTTGCTGCCCAGTACTCCATTCCTCTGCAGGCTCGAGTTACTCCATTGGTCCTCGAGGCGATAGATGGCAGGTCCCTGCAATCGCCGTAGGTTACCCATGAGACCCTGCCAGTAGAAGTAGCTATTGGGGCTGTTCACAGGGAGTTGGCCTGTTTCCAGGTAATTTCTTCCCCGCACTACTCCGTGGTTTTGGGATATCCCTGGCTTCAGAAGCACAATCCGACCTTTGACTGGCGGTCGGCCGAGATTCACTCGTGATCTCCACAGTGTGGGGCCGGTTGCATCCATGAGCATGTTAAGGTGTTGTATGCCTCCTCGGACTCTGCGTTGCCTACTGACTATGGGGAGTACCTGGACGTGTTTGACAAGGTGGGCGCCGGTGCTCTGCCTCCTTATCGTACATACGATTGTGCCATAATCTTACAACCCTTTGCCACTTCTCCGCGTGGCAGGGTGTATCCTCTTTCGGTTGCAGAGAATCAGGCCATGGAGGAGTACGTTCCGGATGCGCTTTCCCGGTGGCACATTCACAAGTCTACTTCTCCAGCAGGAGCTGGCTTTTTCTTCATGAAAAAGAAGGGTGGTTAATTGAGACTTTGCATTGATTTTAGGGGTCTCAATCGAATCACGATTAAGAATGCTTACCCAATTCCGTTGATTACCGATTTGTTCGACCACCTCAAGGGAGCAACGGTCTTTACTAAACTCGACCTTAGGGCTGCGTACAACCTTGTACGGATCAAAGAGGGTGACGAGTGGAAGACCGCGTTCAACACCAGAACCGGCCACTATGAATCCCTGGTTATGCCCTTCGGGTTGTGTAACGCGCCCGCGGTCTTTCAGGAGTTCACTAATGATGTCTTCCGTGACTTGTTGCAGCAGTGCGTGGGGGTTTAGTTGGACGACATCCTGGTTTACTCTACGTCTATGGAATCTCATATCCAGGATGTTAAGCAGGTGCTGCAACGGTTACGTGAGAACGAGCTTTTCTATAAGCTCGAGAAGTGTGAATTTCACCGATCCCAGGTTGCCTTTTTGGGCTACATCATTTCCGCTGTGGGATTTTCCATGGACCCTCAGACGGTTTCGGCGGTTCTGCAGTGGCCTTGTCCCATTGGTCTTCAGTCCATTCAGCGCTTTTTGGGATTCGCCAGCTATTATCGGAAGTTTATCAGGAACTTCTCCACACTGGCCAAGCCTCTCTCAGATCTGACCGAGAAGGGCAGTAATCCCCACGAGTGGTCATTCGAGGCCATCTTAGCTTTCGAAGCTCTGAAATCCACCTTCGCTCCGGCTCCGATACTGTCTCATCCCAATCCTGGGTTGCCTTTTGTCCTCGAGGTTGATGCATCTGAGACGGGAGTAGGCGCCCTCCTGTCTCAGCACCGGTCACCCGATGGACCCCTACTTCCCTGTGGGTTCTACTCCAGGAAGCTTACAGGGTGATCAGATGTAACAATAATGTCAGTCATGATGTTTTATGCTTGTTTTAATAATGTTAAACAAACAATCACATTTATTTTATGGAAATATTTTTGATGTGCTTAAAGCAGAGCTCCACCCAAAAGGGGAAGTTCCGCTTTAAGGACTGCTCCCCCGCTCCCCATTAAGGATTGGCACCTTTGGGGGGCGGGGGTCATTTCCGGTCTGATCACCTAGGCAATCGGAAATGGAAGATGTCCTCCCTCCTTCCCTCCCTGACACGTGACAGGTCCCAGAAGACTACAGGACCATTCATGAAGCGCAGCGCTACTCGCGCATGCACAGTGGGCACCCGGCTGTGAAGCCGCAAGCTGTCACAGCCGGGTGCCCACACTGAAGATGCCGACCTCCTGGAATACAGGACGGTCAGTGAAACGGGCTGCGGGGGAC
The DNA here is from genome assembly GCF_062004578.1 of Staurois parvus. Taxonomy (NCBI): domain Eukaryota; kingdom Metazoa; phylum Chordata; class Amphibia; order Anura; family Ranidae; genus Staurois; species Staurois parvus. The sequence continues at coordinate 374,738 of NW_028319092.1, forward strand.
ACACTACGGGACCGAGAGACAGGTAAGTGGCTGTTTTTTAAAAGTTAGCAGCTATAGTTTTTGTAAATGCTGACTTTTATTTTTTGACAGGGTGAGTGGAACTCCGCTTTAAGAATTCCAAACGTTGCATATTTTTAATTCCTGTGTAGTGTATCTGTCTTAAGGGATGTTGGCATGCTATACACCCATCACTTTGTACATTCTTAAGCATTCTTGAGCACATGCTGTATATACAATTCATAAATATGTCCCATTCACTTGTGAGGATGTACACTTTACATGTGTTGGGGTTCACTATGAATGGCACCTCAGTACACACCTGAGCTGCAATGGACTACAAAGCACAGTAATATACTATCATGCGTAGACAAAAATGATGCATGAGCGATTTTTGGGTCCGTCGTGGTGCGTTAGGAAGCCCATTCAAATGAAAGGGCTGCATTAACGCAACGTGGATTGAAGTCACCACAACCGACCTGACCGGTGTGAGTAAGCCCAGGCACAGGGATCTCAATGTCAGTTCATGAAACAAATGTCACTTTTTTTTTGCACCGTTTTACCCCTGCAGCTTTCTTACAACGGAAGGGTTGGCCAAACTCACATGCGCAGCCAGCCCGCGGACACATCAATTTCAGCTAATTCATTCTTCTCTTTTAACCCACAGCCTTAGGGTGAGGCGGAGAATGTCAGAACTGACAGCTGATGAGCGGGAGGAGAAAATTTAGTTGAGAAACTCAAATGACCCGCATCCCAGTTCTTCTAGCTGAATGTTCTCGGGATCAGACGCCTCTCAACCTGGGTGAGGTAAGTGTAGGCCTGAGGAGCAAAATATGATATGCATGCCTCTTACCCAGGGGCGGACTAACCATTTGGAAACTCGGGCACTGCCCGAGGGCCGGGGTCAGTAGGGGGCCCCATGAGATGCCCCTGGTACCTTTTTCATAGGCTTTTTTGAGTTTGGGCAAGGACACAGGGGCCCCATGATCCCCTATTGCCCGGGGGCCCCATGAGTTGTCAGTCCGCCCCTGCTCTTACCCCCTGAAGGCTGAAAATGTCAATGGTCTGTTAGGGCAGGGAGATATTACCCAAACATGTGTCGATTACCTATCTTGTTCTCAGTGGCGTCCCTAGGCAGGTGCGGGGGGTGCGCGTCGCACAGGGTGACACCTACCGCACGGGGTGACACCGGACCTGCTCCACGAAAAAGTAAGTTGTAAAGCAAGCCGACAATCCCCGCAGGATGGATTAGATCTGCGGATTGAGCATAATGGATCGGAGTCTGATCCATTATGCTCCCCAATCCGCAGATCCGATCCATCCTGCGGGGATCGGTGGCTTGCTTTACAACTTACCTTTTCGTGGAGCGGGTCTGGTGTCACCCCGTATAGGTTGCATGCTGAGGATCCCCGCAGGATGGATCGGATCTGCGGATTGGGGAGGATAATGGATCCATTATGCTCAATCCGCACATCCAAACCATCCTGCGGGGATCGTTGGAGGGGGTGTCACCAAATGTTATCGCACCGGGTGGCACCAGCCCTAGGGATGCCTCTGCATGTTCTGTATGAACTGGTAAATTATACATTATGGGGTTTATTTGCAAAATCTGGTGCAGCTGTGCATGGGAGCCAATCAGCTTCTAAGGCTGGCCATACATTATACAATTTTTTTGAGATTTTTGCTTTAGATTTACCAAAAGCCATATAATAGGAGGTCAAACCTAAACAACACTTTCAATTGTATCCAATTAGGCAGGCCCTCGCACTACATAGTTGAAGGTAAATCTAAAGGAAATTGGACAGAAAATTGTATAGTGTATGGCAGGCCTAACTTCAGCTTGTTCAATTAAGATTTGACAAACAAAACTGGAAGCTGATTGAATTCTATGCAAAGCTGCACCAAAGTTTGCACCCTCCAGTTTTAGTAGATCAAACCCTATGGCTGCTTGTAATGTCTGCCTTTTGCTGATTGCCATGTAAAGAGGACTGTTCCTCAGCAGACTGTGGAGAGTGTTCACAATAGGGGCCCATTTACAATTTTGTGGTATTTTATGTGGTTGCATTAAAGTGTTACTAAACCCACAACAGTAAAATCAGTCTGGATATGCAGAAAGCATGCTTGTTATACTCACTGTGGAATCTAAGAGGTTAATTCTCTGCATTGTGTAAAAATGATGTTTGATCTTGACTTTTCTGATCCTCCCCTTCTTTGAGCGCCCCCCTTATGTCCTGATAAGACATATCTTGTGTAGGCACTCTGCACATGCTCAGTTTGGTGTGTATTGCCAGAAAGGTTTTTTTCTTTTTTGGGAGGGTGCAGGTGATCAGCACAGGGCCAATCAGCACTGTCCAGACAGAGGTCAGGGGTTCTGCATCCTCCTAGTGCAGAAAGAAAACTCCTCCTACAAGCTCTAACCAGTGCTCTGCTGGACACTGATAGATGTCACAAGACCGCTCTAACGGCTGATGAGAAAACGTATTTGGCAGTTTATATTTACTAAAATATTGCATTTCCATGTTGTGTGTACTGTGGGAGATCAGATATAGGGAATGCAGAGTCCGGGGAGACCAGATATAGTGAATGCAGGGTCCGGGGAGACCAGATATAGTGAATGAAGGGTCCGGGGAGACCAGATATAGTGAATGCAGGATCCGGGTAGACTAGATATAGTGAATGCAGTGTCCGGAGAGACTAGATATAGTAAATGCAGGGTCCGGGAAGACCAGATATAGTGAATGCAGGGTCTGGGGAGACCGGATATAGTGAATGCAGGGTCCTGGGAGACCGGATATAGTGAATGCAGGGTCCGGGGAGACCAGATATAGTGAATGCAGGGTCCGGGGAGACCAGATATAGTGAATGCAGGGTCCAGAGAGACCAGATATAGTGAATGCAGGGTCCGGGGAGACCAGATACAGTGAATGCAGGGTCCGAAGAGACTAGATATAGTGAATGCAGGGTCCGGGGAGACTAGATATAGTGAATGCAGGGTCCGGGGAGACCAGATACAGTGAATGCAGGGTCCGAAGAGACTAGATACAGTGAATGCAGGGTCCGGGGAGACCAGATATAGTGAATGCAGGGTCCGGGGAGACTAGATATAGTGAATGCAGGGTCCGGGGAGACCAGATATAGTGAATGCAGGGTCCGGGGAGACCAGATATAGTGAATGCAGGGTCCGGGGAGACCAGATATAGTGAATGCAGGTTCCGGAGAGACTAGATATAGTGAATGCAGGGTCTGGGGAGACCAGATATAGTGAATGCAGGTTTAGTAATACTTTCAGGTGACCCATTTAAATGAATGGGCTGCCAATGCACTCTAATGATCCAAAAATCAGCTGTAACCTATTTTATGTAACGCTTACACTGCAATGCACTTCCATGTACTTGCTATGTGTTGCAGGGCACTGCAACTCAGGTGCATTAATAATATGTATTCTCTGTGCAACCTCGTTAATTACAACATTTTTTGTATTAATTCTTCCAGTGTTTTAATGTTGCTGCAGTGAACTGAATGTGACTCCACAAACAAAAACCTTTAAATCAGAAAAAAATAGTGCTGTGCTACAATGTATCACATATTATAAAATTATCATAAATCATATCCTGAATCAGGGATGCTATTATAATGAGAAACATTCAAATGTGTGGAACTGAACTGACGCATTTCGCCACCCCTAAGGATAGGGGAAAATAACCAACAGTTGAATAAACAGGATTAAAAGTGAAACACACCTGCAGAGTCCAATTCACTTGTAGAATAAGTCCAATCAGATGTATTAGATGTAAGCTCTCAGGAGCAGGGCCCTTCTAACCCTTTTATATTGAATTTTATTGTAAGTGTACTGTCTCCCTTACTTTGTAATGTGCTGAGCAAACTGTTGGTGCTATATAAATCCTGTATAATAATATAATAGTGTATCAGAGTCACTTGGCTCTCAGAAACGTGACTCTATAGCAGTGGTCTTCCGACTGTGGCAGGGGGCCAGATGTGGCTCTTTGCTTGCCCTTATCTGGCACTTGGGGTGCTATTACACCAATGATGGAGCACCATTTCCCCTACTGACAACATTATTTTCTACTCCCACTGGCCACAGTCTGGCCCCCCTAAAGCCTGAAGGACAGTAAACTGGCCCTTTGCTTAGAAAGTTTGGAGACCCCTGCTCTATAGGTATCCTTAGCCGTTTTCAATGTTGTACAAGAACTGCAGAGCTGCAAACAGGGTGGATTTGATTTAAATCAAACTGATTTAAATCACAATTTAAATCCCGATTTAAATCACTAGTCAGTAAGGCTTGATGTAAATCCTACTTTTCTACATAAAGACTAATTCTTGCTGGTATAACTTTAATATGCAAGTAGATGAAGATTTTTAGAATAACATCTTTTCATATTAGTTTTTTTATCCCCAGTTTAATAGGTTAATCATTCATATTTGGACAACTTTTCTGTTGTACTTAGGAAGGAGAAAAATAATCATTACCTTAATAATAACAATTTAAATAGATTTATTCAACTGAAACAATAACATTCCAGCATATGTGATTGGCTTAAACATCCATGTTTGTTAACTAATTTGGCTAAACAAAATATATATATTTTAAGAAACTTAGACTGTCAGCCCCTTCCTCCTCACACTTAGTGTCACTTTCTTCTTGTGCAGATCTATTCCACTCCAAACAATCAGAAAAATATTGTTTCTATTCTATTCACTGAACTTCTTGAAACTTAGCAGTGAAGGGGTTGATTCTGTATTCATAGGTTTGTAGAAGTTAGGATGAAGGTCTTTTTCTTAACTCTGTTCATGTTATAACATTTTTGCTGTGAAGAAGAGGCATGTGATCTCCGCTGAGTCCAATTCAGTTTTGAGAACTGCAAAAGTAAACCAATCATCTGTGATAATATCTTGTAGGCAGAGAAACTGCCCAATAATCTTACAAAAACCTCTGGAAGAGCATGACATTGTGAATGGATTCATGGAATTTATTTACCAAAACAATTAAACATATACAGCCTTATTCTACATAATTAAAAAACGAATCTTTATTTCATGATGGAATAACCTTTGGATGGTAATATATTTTCCTCAAAAAGGCATTTTATTTTAAAAAATCCGATTTAAATAAAAAAAATCCGATTTTTAAAATTTTTTTTTAAAAATCATTGATTTTTATCCACCCTGGCTGCAAATACAGCCATCGTTTCTGGACCCTGAAGAGGAGCTATTTTAACAGCTATTCTAATCTATTGAAAGGTATGGACACCACAGCACAGCCAAAGCCCTGTATAGCCTGTAGAACAGAGGGTCAGAAACCAGTAGATCATGACCAGGTGACTTGTAGATTATGGTCTGGGCTTGCTGACCCACCTTCCCAGAGCAACAAACAGAGTGCAATGCAGAGGAACTACTGTAAGCTCTGGTTCACACTGTATGTGACTTGGCATGCGATTTGCATGCCCTGCAACTTGCAAATCTTATGCCAAGTTGGACCCTATTGTCCACTTTTAGAGTGGTCATATCGGTGTGGTTCCAACTTGGTCGGAGCCGCACCGCTTTCAAAAGAAGTACATGCAGTACTTTTGGTGCGATTTACATAGACAACTGTATCAGATGTCTTGCAAATCGCACCTCAAATAGGCGAGTCCTTCGACTTTGAAATTGTGCTACTTCACTGTAAGTCACACGATTTCAAAGTCGGGCTTGATGTGAACGGAGGGTAAGTCGTATAAGCCGGTGCCATCTCTGAAGTGCTGCTCCTACACCCTGTCATGGTTGTAGGGTGTAGCACAGGGGCGGACTGACTATTTGGAAACTCGGGCACTGCCTGAGGTCCCGGGGTCAGTAGGGGGCCCCATGAGATGCCCCTGGTACCTTTTTCATAGGCTTTTTTGAGTTTGGGCAAGAACACAGGGGCCCCATGATCCCCTATTGCCCGGGGGCCCCATGAGTTGTCAGTCCGCCCCTGGTGTAGCACCTGCCAAACATGACCCATTCAAGTGAATGAGGCCACTCTGCAAGTGCCCTGCCACCGTGTGCAGTACAGGAATTAAACAGGCAGTGGTGTGTTGCTTTCTCAACAACTGCTTTAACCCCTTGGACCCTGCAAAAGCATGCAGTCGCAGGGTGCTTGCAGAGTGGCCCCATTTACTTGAATATGTTGTGATTGGCAGGAGGTAGTACCCACCAATAACAACTGGGGGTTTAATTCTGGTTGGAACATGTGAACACATTTGGCTGCTGCCTCAGCAGCTAAAGACCGTAATGATTGGGGGCAGTAAAATGGAGACTCAACTACAGGGTTTTACCACCACCCACCTTTATGTGTGAACAAGCCCTAAGGGTGCCGCTGTCAGATGCAACTAAGGACTCATTCACAAGTGCTGCAGGCACAAAGCAATCCAAGTGTGTTTGACGGGTGGTGAGGAGGAGATATGTTGCCTCCTCACCACCTGATTTAAACCCATGATTGCTGTGCAATGCATGCGATTGTGAGACGAAAGTCGATTGGAGGTTTAAATCAGGTCGGAGGAGACAAAACTGTGCCCGGTGATCTTTGATTTCTCCCATGTTGTTCAGATAGGTCTCCACCTCTTTAAGGTTGCCTACACCTGCTGTAGAGGAAGAATGAGACTATAACATGGACTCTGAATGTTGCACTGAACGTGTTCCTATGGAGCTGTCACAGAACTGTCAATACAACTATATTATTCAGTAAAAGACGTTATTGGTTAAGAGAAGTCATCTGGTCTGAATTACTTTTGAAGAGAGAACAAGAGAGTGTGCTTGTTAAATCTAAATTATGATTCGGCACTTATATTGATGGCAAGCTTGCAAAATATTTGGTTTTTATGATTAGTCATAATTAATATTAATATGTGTGAATGGTCTTTGCAAATGGTAGTATTTACTATTCTTCAATTATAGCTGAGACCAAAAGATATACAAGTTAGGCTGAGTATACTATAGTTGGTTAAAAGTATCTGTTAGTTATGTCAAGGTTATTAGAAGTGACTTACTATTACATTACGTATTTTAATGGTATCTGTGTGTATTTAGTATACGTTTCTAACATTGATACATTTACGTCATTAGCTTATAATATTATGTACATCAGCATACATATGTTCCTGTCCATCAAAGACATTATGTGAGTGTCATCCCCTGCCTTCTATGCCATACAAGGTATTAAGATGACACACTCATGCTGCATAAAGGGGGCCTTGAGGGACAGAGACTCTCACACACACACTTACACGCTACATAACTCTTGCATACACACGTCTGAAAAGCTGCAACAGGTGCATACTGCTGCTAGATCATCATATCCGTCTACTTCCGGCTGCTTCTTCAACAAAGTCATTGAGTTGGACAAGGACATGAGAATCGCACATGGCAAGGACAGCCATGACAGATAATGGTGACTTTGTTTTAAACATTTGCTTGTCATTTTTACAGTAGTTTTATCTACATGGAACTGTTCATAATACGCTTTACATTGTTATTTGACACCATTGTGTGATAGAATAAAATCACACTTCATTTTTGATTTCAATGGCTCTTTCATTCATAATCGCCTCAAGACACTAGAAGAAGTATTATATGTGTCTAAAAATCCAACATTTTGGTGAGCCAGCCACCGCCGAACGTTTTTTCTACGGTTTTTTCCCATACCTTGCTAAGGGGGAAAAACGCACGATTCTGTGATTGTCAAGTTTTGGGAAAAAACACGGTGAAAAGAACTTAGCAGAACAGGCGATTAAACAGACTTGGACGAGAGGTCCAGTGACTGAGCCGGGTCAAACGAGAAAATCTTCTGATTACGGTGAGTAACAATTATGGAGTTTATTGATGACTTAGTTAATGAAAGTAAGCTAGAGTTTAAAGATGTTTCTTTATATCCTGAAGACAGTCAGCTATGGCACTATATGTATAACGAATGTTTACAGGCCAATATTCAGATAGATAAATCTAGATTTACTGTGCACAGACAGCGTAAAAAGATATCTAACATCTTAAATTTAGTAAGAATATTCAACAAAATGATTTTGAATGTTGATTTACCTGTTAAAAAAGCTTGTACATTAAAACAGACAGAATGTAACACTGTACAGAATACAGAAAAGCATGAAAATTTGTCTCAAGATGCTCCTAGTTGCCCAAACTGTGACATTTTTTGTAATTACATAGAGAATCTTGAGGAACAAATTGACTCAAAGACAAATCTTTTGTTAAGACTGCAGAATGACAGTAAACAGGTTGCCATGATAAACACAGATGACAAACAGAGTGATTCAAAATCAGAGCCACGGCTGTCCGATATCTCTGAAAGTTCGGATATTGACTCTGATGACGAAACACAAATTAAACATAAAGAATTGTTATGTAAAACTGCAAAACTTAAGTTGCAAATACATAATCAATTAATGAAAGTTTTAAAAGACATCCCTGCTTATGATCCAGATAAAGATATCTACAGCAACATGGAAATATATGAAATGCATGTCAAATGCCATCAGATTTCAAATCATGACATAAATTATTTATTTCCGATGTGGCTCCCAATTAAATTTATGTCTCGAATGAAAAAATCTGTTGTTAACGATAAAGATCAGAAAAAACATAATGACGCGACAGACAGACTGCGACAATTGCTGTTATGTTCAACAGGTGAAGACGTACCTTCTGTAGAAATGCTAGACTTACTTCAGACTACTGCTGATGAAGACCCTTTTGAGTTTAAAAATAAGTTTTCCAAAGCATATAAAATTATATTTGGAGTAGAAAATGAGGAAGACTCAGCTATGATCAAAGCTTTTGTAAAGAAATTCACGTATTTAGACCCAGTAACCATTGTCATAGCAGAGGAAAAACAAAATTTGAATGACATAGTAAGTTTCATTGACAAATTTCGGAGAAAATTGAAAAATAGCAATTTCACTTATGAGGTAGCTGCGCTTCAAAGTGACAAAAACAGTCAGACTACAGTTATGCCAGGAACTACAGGTCCCAGTAAGAATGACAACGACAGATGCAAGCAAGTGAGCCATAATGAGTATACCACATGCTTTCACTGTCATAAACAAGGTCATATCAGACGCCATTGTTGGAAGTTTAAACTTGACACACAAATAAAGAAAATGGAAATAAAAAGTGAAAAAGCAGCTTTTGTACAACCTGCTGTGTTGTGTAATGATAAAAATTTAACTGAATTGCCTTATGCCTCATCAGTTAAACAAATTCATACTTTGACTAGAAACAACTGTTCTGACAACAGGGTGAGAAGGGCTGTCACTGACAGAAATGGTTTATTACCAGTTCCAAAAATAGAATCACGTCCACATTCATCCCCGATATCGTTAGAATTTGTCGCTCCAATTGTATTGGATGACAATGGAAGGCCTTTTATACAAGGATTCCTAAATGGTAAAAAGATTAAATTTTTAATTGACAGCGGATCTGAGATTAATCTTACCAGAGAAAACAAACCTGTGAAACCAAATTCACCCATGTGTAAAATAAAAGGTTTTAATAATACAGGTCATTCCACTGCTAGACAGGTGCCTAATGTAACATTTGAAGTACCTGGGCTAGTGAAAACTAACATTGATATTTGGTACAGTAATGCCACCGAGAATATTCTTGGCATTGATTTTATCAATAAGCAAAAGTGGATTATTGATATTATGACCAAAGTTATTTGGAGGAATCCATCTAGGCCCAAATCAATGTTAATGGATCCTTCTATATACAGTGATGTTGGTTTCAACTCTAAAATGTCCACAGCACAAAAATGGCCTGATACTAATGGTAATTGTGCTTTACAAGAATTGGTACAACGTTTTCCAAGTTTGTGGTCAAAATTTAAAAATGACATAGGAACTTTGAAAGATACAGAATTGAATATTGAGGGAAAGGATCCTATACCCCTAAATCAGTATGAGTTGCCACGAGAATCAATAGGACCACTTTCTGCCATTATTCAAGAGTTTGTACAACTTGGCATTTTAAAGAAAACACAATCAGTAGTAAATAACTGTATTTGGCCTATCAAAAATGCTGACAATTCATATTCTTTGTCAGTTGATTTCAGGACACTGAATAAACATATTACAAATAACAAAGCGGTTGTTCCTGATCATTCTTATATCAAGTTACATTTAAAGGCCGAATCCAAAGTGTTTTCTGTTTTGGAAATCGATAAGTCATTTTTCGATCCCCTTAGCTAAAAGTTGTCAATACAAACTAGCTTTCAAGTTTCAGAAAGAGACCTATGCATTCACTCGATTAGTAGCTGGTTTAGACATCAGTGATGGTATAGTCCATGAATCCATAACAAAAATTCTATCACAATTTTCAAGGCCAGAATGCATTTTTCAGCATGTAAATACAATTATGCTGAGTACGCAGAATGTTAACGAACATATTACTCTTTTGACTGAGTTATTTATGTTGTTACAGGATGCAGGCCTAAAATTAAACCCGGAAAGAGTTCAGCTGATGAAAAGTCAGGTGAAATGCTTTCACATGCAGATTGGTCAAGGAAAGAGACAATTATTGCTAGAAACAGTCAGAGCAATCACTGCCTTTCCAGTTCCTACAACTCATAAAGCATTGCAACAATTTTTGAAAAACATAAATCATTGCAAAGAGTTTATACATGGTTTCGCAGAGAAAGTTAAGCCATTATATCATCTTTTGAAGAGTAAAAATAACATAGTTGACCAATGGGGTCCAAATGAGAATAATGCTTTAAAAGTGTTGAAAAAGGATTTGCAGAATGCGCCAGCATTAGGTACTATTGAGGTTTGTTCCAATGCTCCTTTTGTTGTGAAAACTCATGTATCTGAGAATGCAATTTCAGTAACTTTGTCTCAATTAAAAGAAGGTAATGAGAGACTAATTAGTTACTTCTCCAGAAATTTATCACCATTGGAAAGAACTTTTACATCAGAGGAACAACAACTGTTGAGTTTCTTTTATGCAATCAAAGCTTCAGAAAGCACAGTGAAGTCACATAGTATCATATTACAGTCTCCTGACAGTTCACTAAGAGGAATTCTTGAGGAAGATACATTCAGAGAATGTCGTGAAAGGTATCCTCAGTGGATAAGAGCACTGTTAGCCAAACACATTGTGATAGGTACGGCTGTATCAGACAAGTCTCTACCTCACATTCACAGCAACACATGTATTACTGAAGAACACTCTAACACCAGAATAATGACATCAGCATAGAAAGCAGTTACGCATATTTCTAATATTATACGGATGAGAACAAAGGCCTAAACCTTTGTCATCTCTGGGGTGATACAAAACCTTTCTTTGTTTAGTAAAACAGGGTTTTGCGGTCATGACCTATGATGAAATATTGCGTCCTGTCATACCTAAATATCACACTACTTTTGTATTCTAGTTTAGGTAATTTTAGACAGGATTAGGACAGTATTTTGATTGATATATAGAAGTTTTCTGTAAAAGGAAATAGGAAGTAATGTTACTTAACAATATGTGTTTCAAACTCATAAACTGATTGTTCCATAATCTTTCATATTTGTTGAAAAAGGTGCAAGAATAATGCAATGTTTGTGCCAAAGTAATGATACTGCATTTCTTTACAGAAATGACATCTAAAATCAAACATGAAGCGTAGCAATCTCCTACAAGCCAACTTTAAGGAATTCGGATGTTAAAGAAGAGATCTTCATATGGAAGAAGATTGAACAAGAGCTTAATACTTCACACTTGTGACTGATTTATCGCGTTCAACAAAAATGTTTCTACTTTACAGAACTTAAAGAAGATATTGTATAGACATTGCATGAAGAAAAGATTCATCAAGAGGAAATCTATTTATTAGTGATAAAATAATTTATTATTGATAATATTGTTATAGGTCACATATACATTTTAATGATCCTTTTATTCCGATACTTACATCCATATTGGGATAATATTAATATTATTATTATTATTTTTTATTTTTTACATATTCGTATACGGAATATTTTTTGGTTAAAACTTCATAGAGTTATTCCAGTTATTAGAATATCTTTTGTTAAAAGATTTAAGAAACATATTACTCTTATAGGAGCAATATAAACTTATGACACATTTTAGAATGGAAAAGTATATTTCCGGAGAGTTAAAATATTATACAAATATGGAAAAATACTACATTAATTATTATTACATCATTTAATTATTATTATTATTATTATCACTATATTATTATATATCAATTAACATTATGATTAAGAATTTTTAGGAAGAGAAACTGAAGATAAGATAAATAGAGTTTTGAAGGAAAGTTATTTTTGATTGGTCCAGTTATGAAGAATATATACGATCATTTGGTATAAGACAGTGTGTATGGGACATGAATGAAGTGTGCATTGATTAAACATTAATTCTGAACTAATCATAATAAGGGGGACATGTTAAATCTAAATTATGATTCGGCACTTATATTGATGGCAAGCTTGCAAAATATTTGGTTTTTATGATTAGTCATAATTAATATTAATATGTGTGAATGGTCTTTGCAAATGGTAGTATTTACTATTCTTCAATTATAGCTGAGACCAAAAGATATACAAGTTAGGCTGAGTATACTATAGTTGGTTAAAAGTATCTGTTAGTTATGTCAAGGTTATTAGAAGTGACTTACTATTACATTACGTATTTTAATGGTATCTGTGTGTATTTAGTATACGTTTCTAACATTGATACATTTACGTCATTAGCTTATAATATTATGTACATCAGCATACATATGTTCCTGTCCATCAAAGACATTATGTGAGTGTCGTCCCCTCCCTTCTATGCCATACAAGGTATTAAGATGACACACTCATGCTGCACAAAGGGGGCCTTGAGGGACAGAGACTCTCACACACACACTTACACGCTACATAACTCTTGCATACACACGTCTGAAAAGCTGCAACAGGTGCATACTGCTGCTAGATCATCATATCCGTCTACTTCCGGCTGCTTCTTCAACAAAGTCATTGAGTTGGACAAGGACATGAGAATCGCACATGGCAAGGACAGCCATGACAGATAATGGTGACTTTGTTTTAAACATTTGCTTGTCATTTTTACAGTAGTTTTATCTACATGGAACTGTTCATAATACGCTTTACATTGTTATTTGACACCATTGTGTGATAGAATAAAATCACACTTCATTTTTTATTTCAATGGCTCTTTCATTCATAATCGCCTCAAGACACTAGAAGAAGTATTATATGTGTCTAAAAATCCAACAGTGCTTTTACAGTGTATTGGAGGACTGGGGAACCAAGTCTATAATTCCAGTTAAGCCTTGAGGCAATGAGGTGAGAAGTGAGCAGCCAGTTTAGGAAATGGAGGGGTGGTGACTGGTGACAGAGGTTCTATAGGTCAGGGTATTACTTGGTACACTCCACTGAATGGTTCCTGTCTTAGGGCCTGCTGTGGAACGGAACCCTCCTAGGGACTAGACCTGAAAACACGTGCGTGCAAGGCCTTGCAAAAGTATATTTTGAAGGAGGTAGCGTTGAGCACTGATTCTCCTCCACCAGCTTCTCTCACACTGTACACTTCATTGTTCCCAGCCTGAAGGCAAAGAGTGGAGCCACCGCACTGGTGGCTCCACTCTTTGCCTTCAGGCTGGGAACAATGAAGTGTACAGTGTGAGAGAAGCTGGTGGAGGGGAATCAGTGCTCAATGCTACCTCCTTCAAAATATCTCCGTAGTCAGTACTGGGACAGGTGTCACTGGCAAGGTGAAGGATGTTCTCTTCTGTATGTGGGGGCCCTGGTGAAGCAGTTTGGCCTCTAGCCATGAAGGGACACTCACCCCACATGAGTTACAGTACATAACAGAATGCAGTTCCTCCATTGACTTCCATCTGGACCACTTTCTGAAGTGGGAAAAATTTAGAAGAAGAAGTGGTCCCTGTGCTTCAAATGACTGCTCTGAAGATATCTGAAAAAGCAAAGTATGTATTTTAAAAAAAACATCATAGAGGGCTTCATAATGGTGACTTGAACAGGTGGCCGAACTAAATCTACAGATGAAACAGTTTCCCAAAAAAGTTGCCTTTAAGGCATGAGTGAATGATAACTGTCACAGTTGTTTGTGCTCTCAAATGAACTGTCAAGCCATCAACTGGTTGGTGTCATAACTGATCACATGTGCAGCACCATGGCAACTGCAGATCAAACAGAGGCTAACAGGGGCCATACATGCCTTAATAAATGATTGATTGATTTTACAATCTCCTCTGATAGGAATAATCTATCTATAGTCGACAACCCATTTGAAATATATGACACACACAGGGAAGTGGCTCCTCATCGTAAGTTAAGATACGATTGCAGTGGCGTCCCGATGCAGGTGCGGGGGGGCGCGGTCCACACCAGGTGACACTGACCGCACGGGGTGACACTGGACCCGCTCCACAAAAAGCTAAATTGTGAAGCAAGCCAACGATCATTGGCTTTCTTTACAACTTACCTTTTCTTACCTTTTCTTGGAGCGGGTCCGGTGTCACCCCGTATAGGTTGCATGTGGTCGATCCTGCGGGGTGACACAGGTGTATCGGCAAGATGTGTCTCCCATGTAGATATGTCCCCCTGAAGCAACTGCGCATGTCCCAGTTTCAGGCACGATCAATCGATGATAGAACTACTGCTATCATCGATTAATTGTGCCTGTAACCAGGACATGTGCAGTTGTCCCGGACCCGCTCCAAGAAAAGGTAAGTTTTAAAGAAAGCTGATGATCCCCGGAGGAAGGATCGGATCTGCGGATTGAGCATAATGGATCGGAGTCCGATCCATTATGCTCAATCCGCAGATCCGATCCATTCTGCGGGGATCGTCAGAGGGGGTGTCACCAAGTGTTACCGCACCGGGTGACACCAACCCTAGGGACGCCTCTGTACGATTGTAAGCCATCGATCGTATCTCTGTCTAGTGCTAGAATTACTGCCCTCGATCCAAACAATTGAGTACTGTCCGTGATACTTTTTTTATTTGCACTAACATACAAATTTGAGGACAAGCTTTTGGGGTATGTCCCCTTCTTTGATCCAACGTTCATGGTGATACCTTACATGCATGGTGCAACCTGCTGTTTACATACGGTCACGGGGTCAACGCTTGAATGCACAAGGGGGCAAGGGTGCTTTTTTTTTCTCGTTATTTTGATTTTTTAAAATTATTTTTACACTGTCCCTTTCTTTTTTTAATTTTTTTATCACTTTTATTGCTATCACAGGGAATGTAAATATCCCCTATAACTGCAATAGGCATAGACAGGTATTCTTTTTTGAGAAATCTGGGGTCTATCAGACTCTAGATATCTCCTCTGCCCTTACATCATCTGATCTCACCAAGATCGGTGTGATCAGATGCTTTCCCAATTTACAAATGGCACTGTTTATATCCTGCGAAATTGAAGTGATGAAATGCTTGTAGCTTCTGATTTCTTAGACTATAGAGATGATTGAAGTCATTCTAGTCTCCAATCAGCTCTATGGTCAACCAGCGCAACTGCTGGCTGCATGTCAGGAATGGACTTGCCAATAATGGTGGCACTCACCTGCCTTGTGGGCTGCAGTACCAGGGCTGGCCAGCAGATGCTCTCAGCAATCAGAGACTCACCCCTGCAATCAACCAAACACCTGAAGCTGATTGCAGGGGTTGTATTTAAGGAATGGCCAGACTCACAGTCAGGGCCTTGGTGTGTGTTTTTCCATGGGCCCCTGTACCTTGTATCCTGTATTCCTGTTCCTGTCTAACTTGTTGCGGACCCTGCCTGATCCTGACCTCTGCTGACTTCTCCTGCTTGATCCCTGGCTTGTGACCCTGACCATTCTCTGCCTGACCCTCTGCACCGCGCTGCCCGTGAGTTACTGAACCCAGCTTGTGACCCTGACCACTCTCCCGCCTGTTCCTGGTACTCTGTTTGCCAGTTTGCTACTGACCCGGCCTGCCTGACTACTCTTTGTATTGTATGTATTGTTATCGGTGGGTGGTTTGGTTTGGTTTGTTTGCACTGTGTTTATGTTTAGTTTTGCACTGCGTTTTGTATTGTTAGTCTTAATAAATTATATTGTTTATACCATATCTGAAGCCTGCGTTTCCCTGTGTCAGTCCACACACCTCTGGTCATACCTGGAGCCCTGACACTACATTCTCGGATTCCCCTGTGGGACAGGAGAGCCCAAGAAAACCATGGAAGGCAGCGGGGGGTTGTCCCTTTTTGCTGCTCGTAAAAACAATTCAGCAGCTAATTGCCCACTAGGATTGCTTTTACAGCTGACCGCCAGCTGAAAACAATGATACCAGGATGATGCCTGTAGCTGCAGCCATCATCCCGGTATAACTACTCAAAGTCCTTGTTCGGCATATATGTAACAGCAGAGAACACAGGTATATGATGAATCGGGTCTGTGGACCAATATGACCGCAATTCATTCTTTTCTGTAATGCCCATGTTGAGGGTTAGGCCCAAAAAAGTTTTAAATTCAGAAACCGTGATAGGTTTCCATGTGAATTGAGCTGAATTTCGTGAAGAACAGCGGAGGGACTAATCGCTAGTGCTGGCAGCAAACAGGGCAATCCTGCTAGCGCTGCGTTTTTGGGGACACTATACAAAGGAGGCACTAGTGACAGCGCGTTTTCAAAATGCGGGCAGAATTGCGGCAATTCCGCCCGCGATTTGAAAAAAACCTAGTGTGAATAGAGCCTAAAGCTCTGATTTAAAATAAAAAATCTATTCATGTTTATGTTCTCGACTCCAAAAAGTCTCTTCTATTGCTTTCAGTCTCCTCTTCAGATCTTCAAATTCCTTTTTTTTTTTTGCTGCCGTGATGTGACTTCCTGTTGGAGGGTGGCTCCATTCATTCTCCATGGTCCCACTGTATGTAGGAGTGTAGCCACCCTCTCTTGCTCACTCCTGAGATGGACTATGGGATGTGTAGTGTGCATAGGTCAGTGTACATGACCGCAACTAGCGTGCCCTGCTCATTCAAAGTAAACCAAAGTGAGGGGGAGAAGGAGGGGTTCAGGAGGTCATAGAGAACATTATAAAGAGGCAGAAAAACACAGTAAGAAACAATTTCATAAAATAAGTCCTCGCACACACGGGATGTTTTTACAGCGGCTGTTTTTGATGTTTTTTTCTACAGCTAGTAAACCCCCCAGCATGTTATCCTATGTGTCCATCCCCAGCATGTTATCCTATGTGCCCATCCCCGGCATGTTATCCTATGTGTCCATCCCCGGCATGTTATCCTATGTGTCCATCCCCGGCATGTTATCCTACGTGTCCATCCCCGGCATGTTATCCTATGTGTCCATCCCTGGCGTGTTATCCTACGTGTCCATCCCCGGCGTGTTATCCTACGTGTCCATCCCCGGCGTGTTATCCCATGTGTCCATCCCTGGCGTGTTATCCTATGTGTCCATCTTCAGCATGTTATCCTACGTGTCCACCTCCGGCGTGTTATCCTATGTGTGTCCACCCCCGGTCTGTTATCCTACGTGTCCATCCCCGCAATGTTATTCTACGTGTCCATCCCCGGCATGTTATCCTACGTGTCCATCCCCGGCATGTTATCCTATGTGTGTCCATCCCTGGATGTTATCCTACGTGTCCATCCCCGGCATGTCATCCTACGTGTCCATCCCCGGCATGTTATCCTACGTGTCCATCCCCGGCATGTTATCCAATGTGTGTCCATCCCTGGATGTTATCCTACGTGTCCATCCCCGGCATGTTATCCTATGTGTCCATCCCCGGCATGTTATCCTATGTGTCCATCCCCGGCCTGTTATCCTATGTGTCCATCCCCGGCGTGTCCTCCTACGTGTCCATCCCTGGCATGTTCTCTTACGTGTCCATCCCCGGCGTGTCATCCTGTGTGTCCATCCCCGGCGTGTCATCCTGTGTGTCCATCCCCGGCGTGTCATCCTGTGTGTCCATCCCCGGTGTGTCATCCTATGTGTCCATCCCTGGCATGTTATCCTGTGTGTCCGTCCCCGGCATGTTACCCTATGTGTCCATCCCCGGCGTGTTATCCTATGTGTCCATCCCCGGCGTGTTATCCTATGTGTCCATCCCTGACATGTTATCCTGTGTGTCCGTCCCCGGCATGTTACCCTATGTGTCCGTCCCCGGCATGTTATCCTATGTGTCCGTCCCCGGCATGTTACCCTATGTGTCCATCCCCGGCATGTTATCCTATGTGTCTGTCCCCGGCATGTTACCCTATGTGTCCATCCCTGGGATGTTATCCTATGTGTCCGTCCCCGGCATGTTACCCTATGTGTCCGTCCCCGGCATGTTATCCTATGTGTCTGTCCCCGGCATGTTACCCTATGTGTCCGTCCCCGGCATGTTATCCTATGTGTCTGTCCCCGGCATGTTACCCTATGTGTCCATGCACGCATAGACTGGAATCAACCTTTTTTGGCTGGAAAAAAACCCAGGACTAGTGGGTTTCTAGAGGAGTTTCTTAGCTGTAAAAATGCTCTAACACTGAAAAATGCGGTAAAATGCTGCAAACTGGCGGTTTTGGACTTTTTTTTTTACAAAAATAACATTTTTTTAGTAAAAAAAGCTAAAAAATGCTAAAAAACACAAGCGCGGGAAAATGCTGCAAAAACGCTCTAACACTGAAAAACGTGGCAAAACACGGTAAAACTCCGTAAACCGGCATTTTTGGACTTTTTTTGACCCAAATGCAGAAAAATGAGGGAAAATGCTGCAAAAACGTGGGAAAACGCAGCTAAACGCTAATGCAAAAACGCTGAAAAAAACTGAAAAACTCCCGTTTTTAACGTGACTTTACACAGCGAATGTTACCAGTGTTATGAAAACGTCCCGTGTGCATGGAGCCTAAAAGAATAGTGGATGTGCATGTATTAAATTTGGGAAAAAAGGATATTGTTTGGTGTCTTTACCCTTTCACTGCCAAGGCCGACCTGACAGCAGGGCGTTTTACACACAATCCAGAGGCTGCAGCTACTGGGATTTCTTCTAAAACTGACAGGCAGACTCCTGCCTGTCAGGTGGAATCAGTCAGGCGGCTACGCCTCCATCCAATTTCTTCCACAGCCCCAAGTAATGTCCCCGTCCCCCCCGCACATGCTCTCACCATGTATCTGGGCCCAGCTTGCCCATCTGCGGGTGCCGGCGGGTGGAGGGGAGAGAGGAGAGCAGATACACGTCCACTCTCCTCCACTTCTTGCTGTGACCCGGAAAGTGATGTATATGACGTCACTTACGGCTCACGGCTGTCACTTTCCCTGGCTAGAATAGCCAGGGAGAGAGGTATTGTTGTCAATCAGAGGAGCCCAGAGGAGACATTGGGGATCTTTGAGACCTGGCATGTCTCATTAAAGAGAACCTGTCACCTAAAAATCATCACAAAAAAGTTACACCCAAGAGCATAACATCCCCCCTCAAACAAAAACATTTTATTTATTATTTTTATTCCAGGTACTTATATAGCACCGTAAGTATACGCAGTGCTTTACATATATATTGTACATTCACATCAGTCCCTGACCCTCAAGGGGTGTACAATCTAAGGTCCATAACCCACATTCATACATACACATACTAGGGACAATTTAGACAGGAGCCAATTAACCTACCAGCATGTCTTTGGAGTGTGGGAGGAAACCAGAATACCCGGAGGAAATCCACGTAGGCACAGGGAGAACATGCAAACTCCAGGCAGCTGGTGGCGTGGTTGGCATTTTAACCAATGACCCTAGTACTGCCAGGGGAAAGTGCTAACCATTTAGCCACTGTGCTGCCCCCCCTATATATGTATGAACATAAACACGCATCGGGGGTGCCTACACATGAGAACGTTGATTGCGTTACACATGTTACATATTGCCGCACACGCCGGGGTGAGAGCAATAATTCCAGCACAAGACCTCCATAACACTAAACTGATGGCCTGTAGAGGCTTTTGAAGCGCCACCTATAGAACATTTATGGTACTGAAGTTTGTCGCCATTTCACGGGCGACACACAAATTTAAGGTTTGACACGTTGGGTATCTATTTACTCAGTGCAAACTTTTGTTTTATATGTTACCAAAAATGTGGCTAGTTTATTGCATGTGTTTGCCCTAAAATTCACTTTAATGTGTTTTTTTACTGACATTTTGTGTTTCCTAGACTTTTGCGGTAATATCGTGTCACCTAAAAAATTGGAACTACCGCTATTTTATTCTCTAGGGTGTCTGTTTTCAGAAAGTATAGAATGTTTTGGGGGTTTTGTGTCATCTTCAGGCCTAAAATGATGTTTTAAGGTGGTTGTAAGCCCTCATGCACACGGGACGTTTTGTTAACGCTGGTAACGTTAGCTGTGTAAAGTCACATTAAAAACGGGAGTTTTTCAGCTTTTTTTAAACTTGTTTGCATTAGCGTTTAGCGGCATTTTCCCGCATTTGTGTCTTTTAGCATTTTTTTGACCATTGGTCAAAAAAAGTCCAAAAATGCCAGTTTGTGGAATTTTACCGCCTTTTTCAGCGTTAGAGCGTTTTTACAGATATAAAAAACTCCTCTAGAACCCTACTAGTCCTGGTTTCTTTTTCCAACCAAAAAACGTCCCAGCCAAAAAACGTTGATTCCAGTATATCTGTGCAAGGACACATAGGATAACATGCCAGGGATGGACACATAGGATAACATGCCAGGGATGGACACATAGGATAACATGCCAAGGATGGACATGTAGGATAACATGCCGGGGGTGAACACGTAGGATAACACGCCGGGGATGGACACGTAGGATAACACGCCGGGGATGGACACGTAGGATAACACGCCGGGGATGGACACGTAGGATAACACGCCGGGGATGGACACGTAGGATAACACGCCGGGGATGGACACGTAGGATAACACGCCGGGGATGGACACGTAGGATAACAAGCCGGGGATGGACACGTAGGATAACAAGCCGGGGATGGACACGTAGGATAACACGCCGGGGATGGACACGTAGGATAACACGCCGGGGATGGACACGTAGGATAACACGCCGGGGATGGACACGTAGGATAACACGCCGAGGATGGACACGAAGGATAACACGCCGAGGATGGACACGTAGGATAACACGCCGGGGATGGACACGTAGGATAACACGCCGGGGATGGACACGAAGGATAACACGCCGGGGATGGACACGTAGGATAACACGCAGGGGATGGACACGTAGGAGAACACGCCGGGGATGGACACGTAGGATAACACGCCGGGGATGGACACGTAGGATAACACGCCGGGGATGGACACGTAGGATAACACGCCGGGGATGGACACGTAGGAGAACACGCCGGGGATGGACACGTAGGATAACACGCCGGGGATGGACACGTAGGATAACACGCCGGGGATGGACACGTAGGAGAACACGCCGGGGATGGACACGTAGGAGAACACGCCGGGGATGGACACGTAGGATAACACGCCGGGGATGGACACGTAGGAGAACACGCCGGGGATGGACACATAGGAGAACACGCCGAGGATGGATAAATAGGAGAACACGCCGGGCATGGACACGTGGGATAACACGCCGGGGATGGACACGTAGGATAACACGCCGGGGATGGACACGTAGGAGAACACGCCGGGGACGGACACGTAGGAGAACACGTCGGGGACGAACACGTAGGAGAACACGCCGAGGGTGGACACGTAGGATAACACGCAGGGGATGGACACGTAGGAGAACACGCCGGGGATGGACACGTAGGATAACAGGCCGGGGATGGACACGTAGGAGAACACGCCGGGGATGGACACGTAGGGTAACAGGCCGGGGATGGACACGTAGGATAACACGCCGGGGATGGACACGTAGGAGAACACGCCGGGGATGGACACGTAGGGTAACAGGCCGGGGATGGACACGTAGGATAACACGCAGGGGATGGACACGTAGGAGAACACGCCGGGGATGGACACGTAGGATAACACGCAGGGGATGGACACGTAGGAGAACGCGCCGGGGATGGACACGTAGGATAACGCGCCGGGGATGGACACGTAGGAGAACGCGCCGGGGATGGACACGTAGGATAACGCGCCGGGGATGGACACGTAGGATAACGCGCCGGGGATGGACACGTAGGAGAACGCGCCGGGGATGGACACGTAGGAGAACGCGCCGGGGATGGACACGTAGGAGAACACGCCGGGGATGGACACGTAGGAGAACACGCCGGGGATGGACACGTAGGATAACACGCCGGGGATGGACACGTAGGAGAACACGCCGGGGATGGACACGTAGGATAACACGTCGGGGATGGAAACGTAGGATAACACGCTGGGGATGGACACGTAGGAGAACACGTCGGGGATGGACACGTAGGAGAACATGCCAAGGATGGATAAATAGGAGAACATGCCGGGGGGTTTACTAGCTGTAGAAAAAAACGTCAAAAGCCAAAAACAGCCGCTGTAAAAATGTCCCGTGTGCGTGGGGGCTAAAGGCTGAAGGTTTTTTACCTTCATGCGTTCTATGCATGAAGGTAAAAAAACCTTCTGTGTGCAGCCCCCTCAATACTTACCTGAGCTACATTGAGATCCAGCGATGTGCATGACAGCCTCGGCTGTCCCGGCTCTCTGCCTCCTCACTGGCTGAGACAGCAAGCGGGAGCCATTGGCTCCCACTACTTTGAATCACAGCCAGTCAGCAAATGAGGAGAGAGAAGGGTGGGACCAAACCAGGGCTCTGTGTGGGAATGGACACACAGACCTGTCTGCCTTCGACAGATAGAAGGAGGCAGGAGAGTCTGCGGGGGACCCGGGAAGACGAGGATCCGGGAAGAGGAGATCCGGGAAGAGGAGGATCCAGGCTGCTCTGTGCAAAACCACTACACACAGCAGGTCAGTATAGACGTTTCTCATTTTTAAAAAAACAGAACGTTTAGCGCCCGTTCACATGACATGCGTTTCCGTTGCTTTTTTCTGCATCCAAAACGCACAGAAAATAGGTGATATGGTTGTCAGTGTCATAGGTCACACCAGCGCTTGCAGTTCCGGTGCGTTCCGGTTGCAGAAAAAAAAAGTAGAACAGGCTGCATTTTGTCTGGACAGAACTGTACTGAAATGCAGTAAAACGCATCAAAAGCGCTCCGAACACACATGTCCCTATTTAAATTGAAGAAAAAGCGGGGAAAAATGAACTGGAATGCATAAAAAAACGCACTGGAACGTGTAAAAAAAGCGCACGTTGAAACGCATCCGGAACGCTTCTGGACTGTATTTCTATAGTGTGAACCAGCCCTGTGTGGTCCCAGCACATGTGTCCAGTACTCACGGAAAGGTCCCGATCTCCTCTTGCGATCGAGACCTTTCCCGATCATGTGACCGCCATGATGGCGAATCATGGTGGTCACATGACCTTAAAACCCCGCCCCGCCTCCTGAAACCCTTAAAGGGCTGAGACGCGTCGGTGCCAAGAGGTTAAACACGTGCGCAGGGGCGGACTGACCATTTGGAAACTCGGGCACTGCCCGAGGGCCCGGGGTCAGTAGGGGGCCCCATGAGATGCCCCTGGTACCTTTTTCATTGGCTTTTTTGAGTTTGGGCAAGGACACAGGGTCCCCATGACCCCCTATTGCCCGGGGGCCCCATAGTTGTCAGTCCGCCCTTGCACGTGCGCAAAAAAATGCAAAGGCCTCTGGCAGGGAAATGCTGGCGACACGTAGGGGTAAGTGTACAGGCGGCTGTACTTACCTTGTACCGGGATCCAACCATCATGATGGGGGTGTTATGATCTACACGTATAAATACATACAAGGGTTGGACAAAAATATGGAAACACTTCATGATAGGCAGGTGTGAAAGTGACGCCATGTTTGAAAGAGGAGGTGATGTAACATTCTTTTGCATCCGCTGTGTGATGAGACCCCTAGCTAACAGGTGGGAAGCCTCACTTTCCTCATTCATTTTGTGTGCTGCTAGTAATACGGAGTCATGTCAGAGATTTCTGAGCTTCAAAGAGGGAAAATTGTTGGTGGCGCCTCGGTGACTGAAGTTGGCGGTTGATTTGCGGTGAGGCGGGGTCCAGGATGGAGGGTGATGGCGGGATGTACAAATTCCAGGCCTAGAGACGTGTGGGTGTCCATTACCGCTCCTCTGTGCATGTTTATGAGGCGTTTTTAAAGCATTTCCATGGCGATAGGAAAGGCCTGCCAGGCGCCGGCTCCCATCATACGGCTTCTATCCCCCCCGAATAGTAACGCTTTCTCGCCTCAAACCACCACAGAGTCCTCTGTGAGGCCTTTATAATTCGAGGAATGCTTTGCCAAGTCGTACCTGCTTTGAAGCGACACAAACGCAGCCATGTGAACAGCACTGGCCACTGCAATGCACACCATTGTGACAGGAGTCCGCCAGGCCATGAAACGGCTGCTTCTGACGCCTGAGGAAACCCAACAGCCATCATTTATTTATTTCTATTATTATTTATTTTTTCATTGTCTTCTTCCTCTCCAGCTCCTGGAGGGGAGATCATAGTTTTCAGAATCACAACAAAAAGATTGCGCGTCGGGAGCGCGCTGGGATTAGACACGTGAGCGCGCCTACACACACACACACACACACATCTTTTGAAGAGGCGGAGAGCGGGGGCGTGTCATTTTTCGCATTCTATGTGAAGTTCCCGCCCACACCACACCAGCTGGGCCGCTCTTCCAATAGGCAAACCGAAAAGAGGTCGGTAGGCGGGGCGCCATCGGCAAATTCGGTTTGTCCTGTCGGGTTTCCGTAGTGGAGGGGAGAGAGACATGTGAGCCGGCTGCGGGATGGAGGTGAGAGTGATGTACACAATACGGGCATGTGGGGAGTGACGACATGGAGGGGAGGAAGCTCCTGCTTTGCATACGGGGTGTCAGTATGGGGGAGGGGGCAGCACTCGCTGTACAGAGGGGGAGGATGGTATGGAGAGGAGGATATAGAGATCTATAGGGGGATGATGGTATGGGGGAGGGGATGATAGAGATCTATAGGGGGATGATGGTATGGGCAGGAGGATATAGAGATCTATAGGGGGATGATGGTGTGGAGAGGGGGATATAGAGATCTATAGGGGGATGATGGTGTGGAGAGGAGGATATAGAGATCTATAGGGGGATGATGGTGTGGAGAGGGGGATATAGAGATCTATAGGGGGATGATGGTGTGGAGAGGGGGATATAGAGATCTATAGGGGGATGATGGTGTGGAGAGGAGGATATAGAGATCTATAGGGGGATGATGGTATGGGGGAGGGGATGATAGAGATCTATAGGGGGATGATGGTATGGGCAGGGGGATATAGAGATCTATAGGGGATGATGGTATGGGGATATATAGATCTATACGGGGATGATGGTATGGGCGCGGGGGGGGGGGAATATAGAGATCTATAGGGGATGATGGTAGGGACAGGTGGATATAGAGATCTATAGGGGGTGATGGTATGGAAAAGGGGGTTATAGAGATCTATAGGGGGAGGAGGGTATAGAGATCTATAAGGGATGATGATATAGAGATATGTAGGGGGATGATGGTATGGGGATGAGAATATAGAGATATATAGGGGGATAATGATATGGGGAGGGGGTATTGAGATCTACAGGGGGATGATGGTATGGGGAGGGGTGTAGAGATCTATAGGGGATGGTGGTATGGGAATAGGGGCATATAGATCTATAGGGGGTGTCAGTATGGGGGGAGGGGGCAGCTTTTGCTGTACAGAGAGATCTATAGGGGGGTGATGGTATAGGCAGGGGGGTTTAGAGATCTATAGGGGGATGCTGGTATGGGGAGGAGGATATAGAGACCTATAGGCGGATGATGTTAAAGAGATCTATAGGGGGATGATGGTATGGGGGGTATATAGATCTATAGGGGGATGTCAGTATGGAGGAGGGGGCTGCTTTTCCTGTACAGAGAGATCTATAAGGGGATGATGGTATTGGCAGGGAGATATAGAGATCTATAGGGGGATGATGGTATGGAAAAGGGGATATAGAGATCTATAGGGGATGATGGTATGGCGAGGGGGGTATTAGAGATCTATAGAGATCTTTAGGGGATAATGGTATTTGTAGGGGGTATAGAGATGTATAGGGGAATTCTGGCATGGGGAAGGGGGTATAGAAATCTATAAAGAGATGCTGGTATGGGGAGGGGGGGGGGGTGGAGATCTATAGGGGGATGCTGGCATGGGAAGATGGTCTACAGATCTATAAAGGATGCTGGCATGGGGGAAGGGGGTATAGAGATATATTCGGGATTATGGCATGTGGAGGTGGGTATAGATATCTATAAGGGGATGATTGTATGGGAAGTGGGTATAGAGATCTACAGGGGGATGCTGATATGGGGAGGGGGTATAGAGATCTATAAAGGGCTGATTGTATGGGAAGGGGGTATAGAGATCTATAGGGGGATAGTTGTATGGGAAGGGGGTCTAGAGATCTATAGGGGGATGCTGATATGTGGAGGGCATTATAGAGATCTATAGGGGGATGTTGATCTGTGGAGGGCACTATAGAGATCTATAGGGGGATGCTGGTATGGGGGTTTAGAGATCTATAGAAGGTGCTGGTATGGGGAGGGGGATATAGAGATCTATAGGGGGTGCTGGTATGGGGAGGGGAAAATAGAGATCTTTGTGGGGGTGCTGGTATGGGGGGCATATAGAGATCTATGGGGGGTGCTGGTATGCAGGGGGAGTGGCAGTATAGAGATATAGTGTGGGAGGATGTTGGTATGGGTGGGTATTGAGATCTATAGAGGGTGCTGGTATGGGGGGGGGTGCTGCTGTGGGGATTTATATATATATTATATGGGAGGTGTATAGAGATTTATAGGAGGTGATGGTAATGGTTTTTTTTTCTTCTTATAAAGACCTGTAGGGCCATGCAAGTATAGAGAGGGGTTAGAGATCTATAGGGGAAGGGTATGGGGAAATATATATATCCGAGGCTGACCGCAGGCTCAATAAATCCAAAATAAAGGAATTAATGTCCAATTATAACGTGATACAAAAACGGTGACTTTGTTACTCCCAGTGAGGTGCAAACCAGGTATCGTGCAGGAAATATAAGAAATGTGCACTCACCAGATGCGTGATATGAAAGCACAAAAATTTAAAATCAGAGGTCCCCTCTTGTCCTATGGAAGGTGCAGCTCACACTGGGCAGGCTTTCTCACAGTAATGCTGCCTTTAGAGGTCT